>NW_010228551.1:0-4810 GCF_000690775.1 Eurypyga helias
GCGGGCACGGCCGCGGTCTTCGGGCGTGTCACCGAGGGCCACTTCGGCCTCCTCATGTGGTACGAGGATAAGGAAGGGAGCAGCGTGGTCTGCGGTGGAGCTATCAAAAACTGAATTTCTCCCTGGCACTATGTTGGTTTTACCTCACACTCAGGACTGCTGAGGTAGGCATGATCTCACAGCAAACGTTTGTAAACGGAGGTAACGGGGAAAAAAGAATAAGCCTGCAACCCCTTCTTCAGGTTATTTAAATATCGGTATGTACTGTGGGACCGTGCACGGTTTCCTGTTTACATTACTGATCAACATCAGTGGGATCAGGCGCTTACAGCGCACAGCCTTCCGGCATGCCCGACGTACCAGCCTCATCTACAGCTACTATTGTTTTTCAGCATTTTTTATCAAATTGTCTATCCAGTGCTACTTCACTTTTATCACAAAAACAAACACATAATGAGTTTGAGTCACTTTTTCTGAGTTAAACCACAATGAGACATAAACAGAGCCACCATCGTGCCAATACCCTTGCTCACTCCTTATTTCCCCAGCTCTCTGCGGCTGTTCCCGCCTAGAGCGATTGCAGTACAGCCAGTATCCGTCCGATGTGACTGTCCATACAGCACTGGTCTGCAACCTGGGTGCTCCAGTGTCACCTCCCCGTCCGCCCTGTTTACCCCAGGCAGGGCTGCGCGTGCTGCGGCCGGCACTGAATGCTTGCCAGCTGGCCCGGCACTATCGGGGTGTAGACTGGCCAATGGTGCTGATAACTCCCGAGCTCGCCCTACAGCCATGCCTCCTCGTTTGGGCCTCTTCCCCTCTTATTAACGTTTTCTCAAAAGCTGTGGGATCTGAGGTGCTGTTAAGACCTCTGGCCTGCTGGTGAATTCCAATGAAACTGGCTGTTGTGTTTTGAGGTCACACTGACAAAGGGACAGAGAGAAAACACAGGTATATAGGATTCATTTTTGTATTGAAGTCAGACTGAAAATAGATGCAAAGGAGAAAAGACACACACACCCCCACACCCATTTTAAGAGCCACAGATGCTGACACTGCGTACCCTGGTCAGCAAAGGAAATAGCAAATTTACTGCGAAAGCTGTTCTCAGTATAAGAAAAATCCACTTTACCTTAGTCTTTTTTTCATGAGTAGTGTAAATAATGTAAAAATAGAAATGAGAAACACAACTATGCAATTATGTCCTCGCAGCCAGCTTGAAATGTGTTAGAAAATCAAAGACTCAAGTTGTTTTTTAGTCACACACTTTAAAAAATAAAGGTTCCAAGTGCAGAGAGACGGAGTAATTGAGATACAGGCTTTCCTCCACTGATGGGGGCATATCACATTTGTTTCTTTAACAGAGATACCTTATCCAATATTTACTTTGAAGAGATTGTAAACACTGCAGCTACGCAGAGATAATGGATAAACATGCTTTAGTTAAAAAAAAAAAAAAAAAAGCTGGTAAGAAGAGCTCACCAGCTCCTCAGTTCAGCTAATATAGCAAGAGTTGTTTCTTTTCCAAGTCTGCCAGCCCTAGCTTAGCGTTAGCGGTTCAAAGGCTTCCTCAACCTGGATGAATACTTCAGAATTATTATTACATAAGAAATGGCGAGTTTAATATCCATGTAGAACACTGCTAACAATAATCTCTTGCAATTTCTTTATCGTGTGCATTTTTTTTTCCCCAGTTAACCAAGTTTTAAGAAGTGTCTTTCTGTGCATCCTAACTCGCTGCGGTTTCGCTGGGAGCGGGGTACTGCGCACTCAACCCCCGCCTCGGGCCCTCAGCCTGGCTCAATTCCCCCTCGCTGTTTCCAGAAGCATTTCTGGAGGGCGGAGATTGTCTAATTTTAGTACCTCGAGAATCCTCCGCCCTCCAATGAGCGGGCGGCTGCATCTGGAGCTGCAGCCAATTACCCGGGGTTTCCTCCTGCTACGCTTCCCACGATGGTTTAATCATGCAGACTTACAAATTTAAAGTGGCACCACATGTTAAGAGAAAAATAACATGATGTGCTCTCTAACTAAGCCGTATCTTTTTACAGTAGTAGAATCTCAGAGGCTTCTTCTAAAGCTTTGCATTCCATAACCCTGACCCTACAACCCTGTGTTAATATCATCTTATGTGTATTATCCTCATAGCGCTCGAAAAAATATTTCTGATAACTAAAAGGCTGGTCTGCAGCATCTTCCCTGACTTGTGTAGGCCAGGGATGTGGGTTTAAGGAACAAACAAAGAGAAAGTAGAATTATAATTGCAAGGTGATGAGCCATTACAGTTCTGAACGCTTCCCTGAGCATAGCTTGCCGCTCTATCTTAGCTGTTAAGCGGTTTAACAAGCCCTAGTTGTCTCATTTATTTTTAGCTGGCATGGACTGTAACAACACTGCAAGACTCTGGCTGCAGGTACATTTGTATTCCAGTAATGACAGATAAGTAACTTCTAAAGGAAAATATTCTTTCAGAGCTTCATCCTCCAACACTGCAAGGAGGTGGAGAAACTAATGTCTGGTAGGACTTCAAAAAAGGAAGAAAACCAGAATGATGAAAGTAACAGAGTGAAGAGATGCTAAAGGAGTAATGCAGACTAGTTGCATCGACTAAAAGTGAAGCTTGCACATCTTTTAGCTTTACTTGCATTTTGACGTGAAGCACAGAAAAACGCATTTGCTTTGTTTACTGGCTACGCATGTACCGCACATACAACTTCTGTCCACCGCTGACTGGTGTTTGCTTCCGTCTCACGAGGAACCGCCGTATCCACCCACAGGGCCGGCTCGCCTTCACGACTTGCTTCATCCACGCTGGCTTTTGTAGCGCAGTGTCTCTGACGGAAATCCTGTGATCAAGCTAACTTCCTCTCCCGCGAGCCTGCTCTCTCCTCCGTTTCGGCCTTCTTACAGCTAAGCAATTCTGCTTCTGCAGCTTGTCGGCACGCCTGTAATCCTAGCGAGCTTTTCATTGCTGCTGACCAACCCTTGCCAAGCTTTCCTTGCTGCGTTCCTCTGTTCTCACCGTTTCCTTTGATAGTAAAACTAACAGAATACTCTGTTGATGCTTCCCCTTTCTGTAGGTCTGTAAGTGGCAATAACAAAAATCTTACCTGCTCCTCTGCTCTAACTCCATCACTTGCCCTATTCACCTCACCCTACTTCATTTCCTGATCTTCCTCCCACCTGCTCTTGCATCTGGTCACAGCTGTAGTCATTCAGTTTGCTCGGACCCCCCAGCACCCACACAGATCCACCTGTCTCTTTTTGCATTATAAAAAGGCCTTTGGTAGAAATGCCCCTCGTCAGCTCACATTTACAAGTCTTACAATCGTATCTCTTCTCTGGTTCTGCCCTAAATCCCCTTCAAACCTGGGTTTGCTTCCTCTCATCATCTGAAAGCTTCTCAGCCCACCTCAAAGCAATCTCTTCCTTGCCCTTCAGTCACGTTTAGCGTAGCCAGTGAGTGTCCCGTCTTGGCTTCTGCAATTATTCTCACCTACTGCTCCTTCTCCAGTCACCCTCTGAGCGTGGCTTGTCGGCACCACACCTTGTGTTTCCCCTTTCTGCAAGAGCAGCGATGAGCACTGCTCTTGACTCTCCTCCCTTCCCTTCTAGCTCAGGGCTCCACATCCGAATGGGCAAATACAGATGTGGTTGCCCTCTCTACTGTCTCCTCTGAAATTTCAGGTGTCTCCCTGCAATTTAAAGCCTCAGTAACGAGCATGTTTTAGACAAACCATCTGCCTGAAAAACAGCCACTTTGCTACCAAGCTATTTTACAGCCAAAGGAGCGGGTGGAACCAGACAGCCCGGAACGCAGGGTTTGGGCTCAGACTGGCCTAACTGCCGTGGAGACGTAAACCAAGGTGTGATCTGGTATTTATTGACGTGGCTGGGAGTCCTGCTCAAGCTCCCCTCCTCTCAGTAGTTGCAGACATCCTTTCCTCTGGCCTCAACAACTAAAGCATTCGCTTCCATTCTAGAAAGCCCCTCCTCATCTGTATATAGACATTCTGTATGGATACTGCATATGGATATTAGGCTTTACCTAACCTTGTGGGGCAGAAACACTCGCACGCATTTGCTCTTTCATTGTTCTTCACAACGTTTGACATAACACTGGCTTGGGTTATCCACGAGGCCACTAAGCTCAGAGATAAGTATTCAGTGTGATATTATCCACAGTGAATCAACGAATATAATAAACCAATAAAAACATTTTATTTGGCAAATTACAAGAGGCAATCAGTTAAATGAGGCTTTTTTTGAAGTTATATTGTCAGTGCTTCCTGAAGTGCATCTTCTTTTGATCTTGAGGCATCCCTTTTGCTGTTCTTATTTTGAGAATTTCCTTTCAGCCATACCATTAAGATCACCAGGATTACTTGCATACTTATTAATAACATTTATTTACTTATACTAGTAACTCAGAGGCTTCCTGTAGCACAGGGTTTTGTATACAGTAGGCAGTCTGTGACCCGAGATGCTTCCAAGCAATGCAGACAAGACAGGCGTAAGGTGTGGGAAAGGTATAAATTCCATCAACAGTTTCAAGGCAGTGAATGAATGATCACGGAACGGTTTGGGTTAAAGCTATTAAAATGGGGCAGCTGAGACTCACAGATAGCCTTGGCACTTGGGAACTGCTGTTTGGAACTGCCAAGAAGAGAGATTGAGATGGACCTGACCAGGAGAAACGGGCAGTTGGGAACAAGCACAGCTTTAAAGAAAGGGTGGTTAAGCAGGAAAAGGATGACACCTGCCGAAGTACCAGTGCAAGGGCTATGAAAGGAAAGACAAGGAAGGTTCAGCA
>NW_010228551.1:4827-6940 GCF_000690775.1 Eurypyga helias
CAGCCAGCTGACGGGGGCTTAGTTGTTTTCAGTCACAAACTGTATCTTTTGGGTACAGACCTGATAGGTTTACAATCTAAGCCAAAGCTGCCTGAAAAATCACAAGTAGTTCTCTCACTGGATGTGGGCTAAGTTCCTCTGAAAGGGAGTAAACTAGGATAAAGAATACCTTATGAAATATGTCTTTGCTTCTAACATTTCAGCCAGCTGACGGGGGCTTAGTTGTTTTCAGTCACAAACTGTATCTTTTGGGTACAGACCTGATAGGTTTACAATCTAAGCCAAAGCTGCCTGAAAAATCACAAGTAGTTCTCTCACTGGATGTGGGCTAAGTTCCTCTGAAAGGGAGTAAACTAGGATAAAGAATACCTTATGAAATATGTCTTTGCTTCTAACATTTGCTTTGAAGTTCAATGCAAGAAAACAAAAAATAAATTCTCATAAAGCTGAGTATCTGTATCAGATAAGATAGCCTGTCCTGGGGACATTACAGTTTTCAGGTGTGCTGCTTAGGTGCTCTTTGTACCGCCTTTACTAGACCTGACCTCACAGAACACTGCTCCGCCAGCTTTAGCCTAAGGAGCTGGTTGCAGAGCTCGTCCATGGCGTACCCTGTCCTGTCAGCAGACTAGGGCGAGATAACATCTCCAAGATCAAGTTCTGAGCTACTGTAGCTTGGGCTGAAAGCGTGGCAGAATGCTTACGAACTGATATCCGCCAGGGATGGAGCGCCTGGCTGACAAATCACACCTGTTACACTGTGCTGTATCCGTGTGGGGCGCTTCTTACGTCGCTTTAATACTTTTCCATTTGTAAGCAGCAAAAACATGAGGGGCAGAGGGAGATTTGCAAAAGCACGTAGTCAGTGTGGCTGGGGATTTAAAATCCAGTTAGGATTCCAGTAACAAATGCAGTGTGCGTGGCTATGGAAGCAGAAAGCTCAGCTTGGGCTGGTGAGCGATGCTCGTGGCAAGCACCACAAACACCAAAGCAAAAGAGCGGCTTGGAAGTCTTGGCTGTAGCAAGAGGCTATTTTTTATACAATCTCCCAATACTAAGCACTATTTCCTTCTTTTTTTTTCCCCTCCTCCTCTTCTTCCCCTGAAGAGGTCTGGCCTGAAGCAAAGGAATGTTTTTATTGAAAAGAAAAAAAAAAGGCAGATCAAGTCCTACCCTCAACATACCACATTTTCATTTCTTGTCCATCTTTGACGCTCTGCTTGTTGTACTGCTGCCAAGCTGATAAAACCAAACCCAGCGTCCCGTTTTACCAAGTGCCTACTTCAGAAAACTGAATCCTGGAGAGGACACAAAGTGCTGGAAAAGCAGTTCAGTGCAGGTCAGCCTGAATCCCGGACCAGATAACAGCTAAACCCACCACCACTAGCTTTACTCGCAGGTGGCTATGTGCACCCTTTCCGAATGGTAACAGCAGATGAGAACGTGCAAGTTGAGCCAGAGGAGATACTTGACAGAGGGTGGAGCGAGCAAGTAATGATGTCTGCATTCATCACTACAGACGGTTGGGTAATAATTGTTACTTTTTGCCCACAGCCAAGGGCTTTTTGTCTGTTTTCCTAAGATGTGGCAGTGAGCTTTGGCGGCCTCTCCAAAAGACAACCTCTGTCCTTTCGACGTGGACAAATGGGAATTAGGAGTGGTGTACTGTACAGGAATTAGGATGACAAGGAGCAGTTGGCTCCTACACTTTTCACACACAACTTTGTCAACAAGGTTGATATATCCTTGGGCAAAAGGAATTAAGGCCTAGGCAGGCTCCAGCTCCTGGAGTTATGCAATATCCAAATCTAGTTTCCATTAAAAACAACCAATTCTGGCCCTCTCGGTTGCAAAACCAGCAGAGCTGGGAACCTCTGGCGCTGGAGTAACTGACTCAGCGTACGCACCACACCTCAAGTTAAACCAGCGCAGCGCTGGACGTAAATAAGCGCTCGAATCGCAGGCGTTTCCCGGACTTCACCGCGCGTGACCCGAGGGCCTGGGCCAGCGCGGCGGGGCCTTTCGCCGTCCCGAAACAACGGAAACGCGCTCGCAAAGCGCGCTCTGCCTCGCCCGGGCCCTGCACGCTCGGGGGCTGGGCTTCCTCCCCGCC
>NW_010228552.1:0-2196 GCF_000690775.1 Eurypyga helias
CTCGCCCAGGTCACCGAGGAAGACGCTAAAGAGAACTGAGCCCTGCACAGGAAACAGCTCCAGGGTGGGGATACGCGCTCCCAGCACCCCACGGGAGTTTTGAGCTGGGAAAACACAGGATTTGTATCTCTCTGAGCCTCTGAAAATGTCCCTGTGGGTGAGGTGCCGGCCCTGAGGTTGGGGAGGGTCCTGGCCCGGCCTTCCCGGGCCGACGCTGCTGCTGTGCAAGAGCTGCTGGTGTCCTGGGGGTTGGGTTTGCTTCCTCCTCCTTAATTAGAAATTAGGAAATAAGAACCTAACGGTGCAGGGAAAGGCTGAAACAGGCAAACCTGGCAGAAGCTTCTCCCATGGGGACAGGCTGGGGGAGGTGGGGGGTTCAGCCTGGAGAAGGGAAGCTCCGGGGAGACCTCAGAGCCCCTTCCAGTGCCTGGGGGGCTACAAGGAAGCTGGGGGGGGCTTTTCCCAAGGGCAGGGAGTGACAGGACAAGGGGTGACGGGTTTAAACGGAAAGAGGGAGATGAAGATGGGACATCAGGAAGGAATTCTTCCCGCAGAGAGTGTGATCACTGGGACAGATTCCCAGAGAAGCTGGGGATGCCCCATCCCTGGGGGTGTTCACACTTTTTAGCGTGATCCTGAAGTCCGTGGTTTTTCAACGAGGCTTCTGCAAGGAGCAGGGAGCTGGCTGATCCTTACGGCTCCCTTCCAACTTGAGATCTTCCGACACCCTGCCTCCGGTCCTTCCCCTGAACACCTCGCAGTAAATCTCACACCCCTGCAGCCGGTGACCCCCCGTCTCGCTGGGGTTCTCCCTTCGTACTGATTCGTGTGTCCATGGGAATTAGCCTTTAATCACAGGAAATCTTTCAGGAAATCTAGGTGATTTGGGGCAAAACCCAGCTACAATCCCCGCTCCACATGACCCAAACGTCAGTCAACGGGAATGAACTCAGCGGGGATGCGGCCGGGATCCCAGCCCTGCCGGGCGCTGCGTCGTGCCGAGGAGAAATGCCGGGCAGAAGCGAGGTGGGACGACATCCCCAGTCGAGAGACGCTGGAGCTGGGGAAGTGGATAGAGGGTTTACAGCCGTCAGCACTTGCTGTAGATATCCGAGGAAACGCTTGTATCCCAGGACTTCTGCCAGCGGGAAACGCAGGTGCTGAGCAGCTGCGTGGGGCAGCGAGGCCAGAGTGGGGCCGGGAAGTTTGAGTGGGATGTGAAGGTCTTCCAGTGGGAGGAGGAAGTTTGCCGGAGCAACGGTGGTTTCTCCGTATCTGGAAGCCCCCGGGCGCGGGCCGCAGACCCCCCAGCCCTTACTCACTTCTCCCGGGACGGGATGAAACCCGCGGGCTGACGTCGGAGCTCCAGTCGGATTCAGTGGATCAACTGGCTGTTCATGGAATCATTGAATGGTTTGGGGTGCAAATCCAGGCGCTGGACTCCAAGAAGAACCTTGGGAACAACTTCCTGTGCTGGAGTAAGCCCTCTGACCTTTTCCAGGTTGGGATGGAAGTGACACATGCGCTGTCACCTGCCCTTTTCCGAGGCGGCCGAGCACACCGCCGCCTCCTTCTTAGCCAAAAAGTAGTTCGTTCTCCTGAGAATCTACAAATCCGTGGTTTCTCCCTACAGATAATCCCTGATTCAACAAGAGCTCAGGCTTCTCCCACCTCCTTTCCCAGCTGCTCAGCGTCACGCTCCGTGGTAAGGTGAGCACTCCTGTTTTCCAGCCGCGCTCTGGACGATCCGCTCCATGCCGGCTCCTGTGGAGCCGCCTCTCTGGGCTCTGTCTCTCCCTTAGCAAGGACCGACTTCCTACAGCTCCCGCATCTCCTGGGAGTCATTCCTCCTTAATCCAACCCTCTGCCGTGGGAGTCGTTCTCCCAGTCCGGCCCCTCTTGGATTCCCTCTTTATCCGCCCGCAGCATCCGCGCCCCGGCGCCAGCAAGTGCAGAGCAGGATTTTGGGGAGCTCACCCGGCACCTGGGGCCGCTCCGAGCTCCTGGTTGCTCGATATCCGGGATGAAGCGCTGGGAAGAGGAAGAGGAGGGACCCCCAGATGCTGGTTTTGGGGAGACGCTTCCTCCGACCCATATTTTGGGGAAGCAGAGGGGGATGTGCCCCATCCCTTGCCCAGCAGCGTCGGCGCTGCCCGTCCCCCCCAGCTCCGCCAACGTCCCCGGTGACGACGGCTC
>NW_010228553.1:0-1867 GCF_000690775.1 Eurypyga helias
GACTCCTGGGGTGATGGCTTGGAAGAGGAGAGTCCCGCTGGCTGAAGTTTAAAGGAGGTTTCTCCAGACACATTAGTATCGCCTTCGCGGAGCGCTTTCAAACCAAACCTAAAGCCAGTCCAGTCCCTTTCCCGAGGGAATTTCTCGCCATGAAACCCTTCCTGCCTACCCTGCGAGCGAGCTAAAACCGGCAGGACGAAGCACCTGGCCCGAGGAGTGACCTACGGAGAGCCCCGGGAGGGGAAACGCGCAGGAGGGCACACACACCCCGCACGCAGCCCCAGCGCAGCAGCAAGACCCTACCTTGATCCATAGACCTCATGATGTGGTGGTAATGTACCAGCCTGCAGGCAGCTTCTCTCTGCATCAGGAATTTAAAAAAAAAAAAAAAAAAACAATAACAGGAAAAAAAAATTAAAAAAAAAAAGAAGAAGAAAAAAGTCTTCTTTAAACCATGTTCAACCAGTGCTGCCCAGACAGAGGGAACCCCTCTTGCTCGCCTCCTCCGTAAGTGTTTGGAGGTGCAAAGAGGGATCCGAACTGGGCTGAGCTTGTTCCTGAAGTGAAGTCAGTTCTCTGCTCTGAGATGAGGGTTACTAGAGAGGGAAAGGCCACTTCCTTCCCTGCTCCGAGTGTTTATAGTCTTTGAATGCTGTAAAATAACGGGATTCCCTCACTGTTTCCTCCTGTTTATCCCAGTGCCATGGAAACCCCTGGATCGCCTCCATCTCCCAAACTGAGGGCTTTCCTGCAAACTTCACACTCAGGAATCCATGACGTCTCCCAGCTCCGGGCCAAGGCAGCTCTGCGGCTTTCTCAGTCTGCAGCACAAGCACTTAATTGTTGAGCAGAACGTTAGAGAGCGAGAAAGAAAGAAATATGGATGATGTTAAAAATCCCAGCGTGTGCTTTTTAAACAAAACTTGCAGGCACTGCAAAGCCTTTCAAAGCAACGGGGCTTCTGTGCAGAAGTTTTCCTTCTTCCCAGCAGAGACAAGCTCGGACTGCTGCTGCTTTTACCTTTGAATAAATCATTCAGAAAACTCAGGTCCCCAGCTTATATTTATGTCTTTTAAATTCGCCAGCACCCTATTAATACCCATCTTGTTACTGGCACAGGATTTGGCTTCTAATTACCACTGGCTCAATTCTTCATACAGAAGACTAAAAGAAAAAAAAAACCCACACAACTCGGTTAATTTGTTTAGTGGCATTTCACAGACCTCTCTCTGTTTCTATTTTTAGCTCCATTTAGGAGAGAGGAGCAACCCCATGAATTTCCATTGATACACGTGGAGCTTTGCAAGAACGAAATAGCCAAGGAAGCCTCTGAAACCAAGACAACCCGTGTGTGTTTACACGTGCTATGTATAAACAGGAAAATAAAGCAAAAGAAAACAGGAAAATACAGTCAAAGATGTCATGAACTCTGTGCTGTCTCACAATGTATAGTTTTCACTAGTGTGTTAATGAGCATCTGCCCCTTGATGCTTTGCTGAGCTCTGTGCAACTGGACTCACGTATAGTTTTTCCAGGAGAGATCAATAGCCCACATGGATAGGAAGCTTCCTCAGGGATGGTGGCAGCTCGGCAGTCCCTCGGTGGCCGTGCCCAACCCCACTGCCGCGCACGCTTCGGGCCGGGGTGGCTGCCGGGGTCAGCTGGAGCCCTGGGCAGCAGCGGGGAGTGACTCACTGCAGCGGGACTTGGCCCGGAGCTGCACGGAGGGCTGGCTGGCACCCGCACGGCGTTTCCATTTTTCACTCTCTGAGTCCCAAAATCGACTCGAAGGAGGTATCACAATCAAACTTTCTGCTGCTCGAGTTTGTTGTCCTGCAGGCTAGCAACTGCAGGCAGGCCAGGGAAA
>NW_010228554.1:0-4669 GCF_000690775.1 Eurypyga helias
CTGCACATGTTTAATATATAATATAAATTAAGTAGCATATACTATGTATGCTTACTATGTATATTGCATTAATATACATCTGTTATGTTAGCAGGATACTAAATTGTATACTGGGAATGAGTATCTTTTAATAAGCTCAACGCAGACTAGAAATAGGAGGAGGGAGGTGTCTGAACGAAAATGAGATAAATGGAGACTCTACCTGACAAGAGAGGATTAAACCAGCTGAGTTGCTGATTCTTTCCAAATTAATACTAAAAAATAATGCAATTGTTCTTTATATAATCAGTCAGAGAGTTAAAAGATTAAAACCAGAAAATAATCCTGAAATGAAGTAGCAATGATTTTGCTACATTAAACAAAACAAAACAAAAAAAGTAACCACCCTTGAATAAATCCTAGTTGATAATTAGCTTAATTTTTCTAATCACTGGAGAAATAAGGTTTTGAGCAAAGTTTTCCAACAAGCATAGCAGGGAGTAGGGTCTTAATAAGTTTTGAAGAGCTTGGTAAGCTTATAAAAAGGATTTTGTGAGATCACTGCCACTGGAAGCAGAGATAGTCCGTGGTCAGACACACACGTACCAATGTATACCTCTGTCCAGAACCTTTTACAGTGTGCTTTACATACAGGGGCTGAAAGACAGTGTAATGAAGTTCATAGTTATAACTGAAATGCAAATCAGCTCTTAGATGTATTACAAGCTTTGTGTTATATCTATGATTTTTATTTAGGATAATCTGGCTATTTTTCTATGTGATCATCAAACCAGCAAATAACCTATTAGCAAATACCTGTTGCTGTTTTCCAGTAATGGTCATCATTCTGAGGACATGATCTCGCTCCATTTAGTTCTCGGGATATACCAGTATAGACACAAACACACTGGTGGGGAACACATTTGTCATATGTATTCAGCAGCTCCTAAAACAAACAGGTATCCAAAAATTCAATAGGATTGTTGCTGTCTTGACATATACTGCAACTACACCATTTACGCCTGTGACTGTCCAGCAACATGCACTATCATGCATGCACAGAATACTGTGAATTTTGTCAAGAATTGCAACCAGAATAGTTCAACAAATTGTACAATCAACACAAATTCACATTAACCTTGCCGCTCCTTGTGTAACTTACTTTGTGAGACCATTTTTCCTACTTAAGAAAAAAGTGATTACATTTTCAGTCACTGAATCTGAAAAAGCAACTAACTATAGGTCAGCCAGTAGTGGTCTGAGCTAGTGCGTGTGATTCGCCATGCAGCTAGTCCTCCCCCAGGTCACCTAGTGGACACTAAGCGATGGCTGTGAACTACATTTTTGGAACGTTAACATTAAAGCTGACACATCTATAGGTCCAGGAAAATGCATGTATTGCTCTGAAACAATTCCTTACTTTTTGACAGTTCAGCTTGATTCTCTATGTCTCGAAAGCTACTTCTGAGGCAGGTCTGTTTTGCTCAAGATACAACATTAGGATGTAAGCAACAGTTCAAACTTTGCTGTATGTTTCCACATTCCTCTGTGTAGCAGGTTATAGACTGTCATATTTTAAAATTTGGTATGGCTTAGGAGAGTCCTATTATACATAGAATTTGTAGTATTAGTGAAAATTAATGATAAATTGATTTAGTAAATTGCTGATGAATAAGTTTCAGGGATGAGAACTCGGTAGAAAACTCTGCATCTCCAACTTTCTTCATACCTGTTTATTCTGTTTTCATTATCAGTTTGCATCTTACTTTTTATACTGGAAACTAAACTTTTTCTATACAGTATGCCTCATTCATTCCAAATGTAACTATCTCTCCAGTCATGATCTCCCACTATGCAACTGGTAAACACCACCTCCCCACTGACAATCTTTATGTGATGTGTATCAGTATTTGGTAGCCTTTTAGATCATCATTGCACAATACTCAGAGATCTGGCACTAAGTTGCCAATAATGATGCTCAGTGGTTTTCTTCATTAGTCAGTTACAGTTAACGCAGAATTCACAACAGGTTTCCTTCAGCAAAAGATCTTATTTCTCATCAAGTCATTACGACTACAGAATTTGACACTCAAGCCAAAATCCAGACGTTTGGCAGGTATGCACGTGAACTCTATATCTGCTGCATTTCATCATCTTGAAACAGACACCAGCTCTTTCGGGGACAAATGTGATAGTCACCTCCCTTCCATTTCCCTTACCCAAGATGGCTATACAGCAGGCTGTTTCTGCCCTCAGCTATGATGGCTATCAGATAATTTTTATGGATTTCCTGCCCGGAGAAAGGATGGCCACCTAAGTGGCATCTTGCTGCCCTTACCTAACATGGCTGCCAAAGCTCACTGCCTCTTTTAGTTGTGTGGCAGTCATTCACAGAAACGAAGCATGAACTTACACATCCTCCTTATCACTGCTGAGCATTTTATGCTGAACTCCTTTCAGCCACCTGTTGCTTTCTACAGCTCCAAATTTGGTGCTTTCTGGTAAGCACCAAATACCTTATAAGATACCCACAAGATACCTCACAAAATACCTATACAGTAATTGTATGCTCATTTCAGAATGCAACCGCTTTCTCTGTTTTAACTGAGTCTATGAGTCTGTCCCTGACACCTTTTGAACTCATTAGGCAATTGAAGAAATAGGAGTAAAAAAGTCTGAGAGATAACGAAACCCATCCAACTTCTCTGAAAGCTGGCACTCGTACAGAAGGGAAGGCTCAAATGAACGCACTTGCTGAAAAGCAGGTAGAACCCTGTTGTTACATGAGCCACTTGGCAGCACTAGAAAGCATTAGAAAGGCAGCTGGCATGTACCACTGCTTTCCCCATGGGACTGTCAAAATGGGATTTCTCCAGGGGATGGAGAAGGCTTTGGGATTACCATCGTATGCCAGTGGCTTACAGTTTAAAGGACACAGATATTTAGGATATTAGTTCATTCTATTGGTTGCAGAAAGACTTGAGAAAGATACTGTACAGACAATACCGTATGAAATTGGTTTGTCTCAATATCTAAAATACATAAATACTTACAGAGAACATCAGAAAAAAGATACCCACTGGGCATCTTATACTTTTTACTTCATACTCTTAGGCCCTATAGATGGTAATGGTTCTTCTTCACCTTTGATTTCAGACTCCTTTCTCCATTAAACATGCATACAAACATAAAAAAATGGTCTCATAAATTTTCTTTTCATTCCAACACATGTAGTACCCTTTGTTCTCACTTTTTTATGCCTTGCAATTCCAAGATGTTCTCAATTATTTCTACTTTTGCAACTCTTTGCTTCAAAATGCAACTCCTGATGGACTTAAACTTATTTCCCATTTTCCCCATTCTCTTTTTATACTACTTTCCTTCCCCTTTTTGTTTATTGCACCTTTTGTGCTGTAAGCAAAAGCCATACTGAATTTCCATTTATTTAAAAAAAATAGTAAATTAGGAATATTTGTATAATCTCATAAACAAGCTGATTAAAGCCATGAAGTGCTGTGCCAGATATTTTGTTTGTTTGGTTTTCTCCTGTCAGCAGAACTGAAAACTATGGTGATACAGTCCTAGAGCTTCCACCTATTAGTCTTTTTTTTTTTTTTTGGTCTTCAAAAACCAGACTTCTCTCTCATCTTGGATTTAATTTCTTTGCTTCAAACATAGATGTTACAGCACGTTTTTGCTGTCTTTTTCTCATTGGATCATTGGAAGAAAACAGAAGAAAACTAGGCTGTAATGAATCACAGTTCTGTCATGTGTCCCCCCCCCCCATCACAGTGCAGTCAAAAAGAAAGGAAAAAAAATGAAGACAACCCTAAGGTTTTACTGAGCTACAAGTAATAGCACAGCAATCATGCTGTATCTCCTACACCGCGCTCCCTGACTGCAATTGTTGCTCATTTCGCCTCATAGATTGCTGGCTAAACCTCCTGGGTACAGCTCCACTTCTCTCCTCCACGGCTGCCTGGCCTTCCTGGCATCAACGCACCCTCACATATCCCTAATCCTAGCACCTTGTCACAGGGTAATTATAGTGCTGGCACAACTCCACCATCTATGTGATATCAAACAATCTCCGCTTGTTTGTTTTATAGGGAATGACGAACTTAAAAATGAATTCGGACCGGAGAGACCAGTTCGGCACTAGCCTGCCACATGACCTTGGAAAAGGAACAGCCTTTCCTTGGCTTCTAGAATCCGGGGTAAGTATGTCCTCGGATGATGCTCCAAGACCTACGGCGGGAAAACACCGCGCCAGTGACCCCACCTCTGTCCTGCCCTGACCCTTCCCTGTCACGCCTCGTGCCCGTCAGACCACGGCTTCCCCGGCCCCAGCTGCCAACCTGTAACTAGAGACAGCACGGCACGGCCAGCATGTCTACCCCCTCCCCAACACACGTCAGACGAGACTGCGGCCTCCAAAATTTTCAACCTGCGATCACAAAACGCCCTGAACAGCACAGGGAAAGGAGAGGAGTTTCAGGGAAAGTCCTGCACCGTCGCACATTACCAGAATCACACCGATACTGTGCGGCCCCAGGGCTCCCCTGCTAAACGACAGCCGAGACCCGCTCGCTCCTTCACTCTCCCGCACCGGGGCAAAGCTGAGGGGAACAAGGAAGGGGAAGGAGATGGCACCCGGCCCCGGAGCCTCACTCACCTCAGAGACCTGCCC
>NW_010228555.1:0-2829 GCF_000690775.1 Eurypyga helias
ACGGCCCGTTTTTGGGGGGAGGGTTGCGTTGCTGGGCGAAAGGCGTGTGCCGGGGCAAAGCAGGGCAGGGTGAACTCTCGGCGGTGCTCAGCTGAGGTTTTCGTCTTCCTGCAAATAGACTTGGTGTAGCGTCGCTTTCTCTGAAGCAGACGCGGTACAGCCGCTTTTAAAATTTAGGCTGAATATATATTGGACGTGAGGGGAAACCTAAAGCCGTTCTGCCGGGCTGCGGTGGAAGGGGCCAGCGTGTGTCCCCGCTAACGCACCGGTGCCGCAAGAGCAGTCCCGCGGAGCCTGCGTTCGCGGGTATTTTTATCTCCAAAATCTAGATCAGGAGATCTGCAGCAGAGGCGAGATCTAGTGTATTCAACATTTTTTTTTTTTTAGCATCTTAGTGCTGAGCTTATACAAGCTTAATAATACTCACTTTATGTTTCCCTGTCAGCGTTTCTACTGCTGTCAGTGTTGGATTCATGCAGCGTTTCCAGGCGTGCAGTACCGACCCATTACATCATGGCAAACTTTTAAATACACGAATGTGCTGGTAGCAATTACTCCCTTTGTTTGTTTGTGTCAATTGCTAAATTTATAAGGTATGAAACTAATTCGAATATTATCTGGAGAATGTTCTCAACATATTCCTATGAGCTCTGATATCATTCTCACAATTTTTAATAAGGTACCAGCACAGCTGTTTTTGTACTCTCGCTACTTAATGCTGCAGCAGTATTTTTAAAAACAGACTAAGACAATGTATTCTTCCCTTTCTTTTTTTCTTTTATTGCACATTGTTAATATGTTTTACAAAGCGTAACTGTATCATCCACTTACTGAACGGAATTTGCTTCGATATTCCTTCAAGCCCTAGTATCTGGGTTTTGGAGCAGCATCCGTACTATTCTGTCATTTCCCGGGCTTTTATGCTTACCTCTACTCTTAACTGTGAAAAAGATAAGCAGCAAAACTTAGAAAAAACAGGCTTTTATCAAATAGAAGTAACAGAAGTTTTCAGTTTCACTGTTGTTACAGGGATACTGCCAATCTGCCGGCTTGGGAAAACACCAGTTTTATCAAGTAATGACATAATCGTGCAGGATATAAACAGTTCTTTTTAAAGGAGTATATTGTATTCTCCAGAGCTTGCTATTTTTTCTACCTCCTCGTTTGAAAGGAAGTCTTCTGTACTCTGTGCTGTTAGATTTTATTTTTTGATTTGTTTATTTCACATCCTTGTCCTGCAGTTGAAATTATGTTGTAACATATTTAAAGACTCTTAGAAATCTGAGGGAATTCAGTCAAACAGTGAAACAAAAAGCTACTACAGAAACTACTTGTAATCGGCGTATTTTAGTTATTTTCAGTAAAGCAATTCAGTTTTGCTATTTCTTCACAAAATCTGAAGTTCCTAGTTTGTTAATACACCTTAACATTTTTAAAGGATGATGAAGAAAAAGGATTTGTGTTATGATGATGTACATACATTTATTTATATTTTCATTCTTCTGCTAGTGTAAGAGGAAATGCTTAAAATGTTTCTGAGCTTTACTGTAGTTATTACACATTTGCTATTACTGAAAAGGGTTATTTGTTAGGAATAGCCAAATTAGTATCAAAATTGGTAAGATAATAGTCCTTTCCAGTCAAAATCCTTTGAGAATGTGAAGTATTTCTGGTACAAATAGATCCAATTATTTGATTCAATTGAATTTGGATGATGTGGCTTGCTACCCAGCAAAGGTGAGAAAACACAAGGAAGGTATTCTTCTGAATTACCATCTGTTAACAGTCTCTGATAATTTAATGAACTATTTTTGTGAGAGCTTTCATTTAGCTTAATAGTAAAACCAGGCTTTGGGTTTTTTAGTCTTTTCTTACAGTGATGATACCTAACCTGTCACGTGGACATGGATCGTTTCTTATAGTTACAGCTTGGGAAGGAACGGGTTGTTTTCAGTAAGATGCTGAGTGGCACTGTAGCCATGGGAAGTAACGTAGTTGCTTAAGTTACACAAACCTACCTATGTATTTTCGCATGCAATTGCAATATGGAACTGCACAGCCATGATTTAAATTGCAATATTTTTTAGGATCCCTTTTTTTGTTTGAATAAGTAATATATGTTCTAAACCCTGGTGCTCTCTCCCTACCTTTTTTCCCTGAAGTTTGATGCCTTCCATTTTCCATTAAGCTGTGCTGGGATTTTGAGGTTATTTTAGGTTGTATACTTTGGTGTAATCTTGTCTTCCCTACGATTCATAGATCAAAGATCCATATAGATACAGAACCACCAAAAAAGCAGAGACAGGCCTTGGAAGTGAGGGTCATAGCTTAAACACAGAATGTTAACACAGAATTAAACAACTGTCAGGAATGCATTTTTTAAATAATCATTTTTCCAATTTGCGTAAGAGCTGTTGCAGTGACGTTAATCCTTAGCAAAACTGTCTGGTTTCATGTCCAAGCCATGTTCTCCAGCATTATTAGTTTATAATCTTGGGGATCATTCTATATTTATAGTTTACATTGTCATTAAAATGGCATTTTAATGACATTTCCCAAATTGCAAGCTAAATAAATTTGACAGAATCCTTCCATTCATTTGAATATGGAGAGGAGCAGAATCTGACAATGAAAAGTGGAAAATTTATATAGCAGATTTTCTGCCTATTTGATTTTTGATTAGAGCCTTGTTACTGTTTTGGAAATAAGCCTATAGACTTGGGATATAGTCACAGAAAGTTTGACTTTGGTTTGGAGTTATTCAGGAAATTTGAGAGACCTTCTTGTGCATCTTGGATGCATCTTGTGCTCGGTGGATAAAGAACTGGC
>NW_010228556.1:0-6798 GCF_000690775.1 Eurypyga helias
CCATTCTATGATTCTAAGAAAAATTGAGGAGAGAGTCCTTGGAAAAATAAAGGAAGTGCTGTAACTGCTGGAGGAGAAAAAGCAACACTTTACATATTTGAGGTATTACCAGCCTCAAAAAATAAACTAGAAAACTTATAAAAAGTGGCCAGAACAAGAACCCTTATGTACAGAGACTTAAAGGAGTCAATCTTCATGAAACTGAGAAATCTCTGTCTTCCGGTTCCCCAGTCTCTGGGTGTTTGCCAGTGGGGTGGTGATGAGACCTCTCTGCAGGGTGTGCAAGTCACGGCTCGGTTTCACACAGTTATGCATATATCCAGTAAAACTGGTTGTCAGAAGAGACGCTTGGCTGCCGACAGTTTGACTACCAGCTTTCCCATCTGGCTACCTTTGTAACAAACAAACTTTGGCCCATCAGGTTCCTTTGGGACGCATCTGAGGGATGACAGTGTGGCATTTCTGACCACTCTGCTACCCTAAAATGTGGAGGTGGCTCTGCAAGAGTTGGGGAATAGTAGAATTGTAGAAAACAAACCCTTCTCTACAATCCTCTACTGAACAAAGTCTGAAAGAGGACAGAGAGAAGGACAGAGGTCAGTCCAGGAAGAAGCCCCCCAGATGGCATGTAACATCCTCCAGCTTATTCTTGATGGATTCACCTCTCGGTACCCAAGAGCCCTGCCTGGTCACAGGTCAGCATGACCTGCTCAGGCCAAGTCACTCAGGGTGCCCACAACCTGCCAGTCTGCAGCAGATGTGCCTGCCCTGTCAAAAGAAAGGAGAAACACTCTTGGGAACAGCTGAATAAACACAGTATGAAACTGTAAGTGCAGTTCAGCACTAAACATTTATGAGATGGTATTTGGTGTTTAACAGGCAAGTCCTGGGACTTTGCACGTAAATGGTCCGTCTCATGAACATTAACGTAAATATTCTCTAACCTGCACTGCGTGTGCAAACAGAACCAAACTGACCATTTAAAAGAAGATTGAGGGTTGGTTGCACACCTCCCCTGGGCAGAGGGGGAGAGGACAAGCGTCTGATGTTAATGATATTCCTTAGTGTAGGTATAAGCTTAGGGAGAGTGAGAGGGCTGAAGGGACTGAATGGATTACTTAGCGTGTTTGTACTGGCACAGCCTCTTCCTTTCCCTGTCTGGGGCCGTGACACAGCAAACGCAGTGACTGCTGCCATAATGTCATTTTAAAAGTTCTCAACAGCTACCACAGCGAACGCCATAGAACACTGCACCAGCAGGGACAGGACTGGATGACGTAGCTGAATTCCAATTCTCCCATTTCTATGGTGCTAGGACAATGCCCCACCACTTACAAGACACTTAACTGCCGTGATGCCAAAGCATCTACTGAGATACATTTCTGCTGTGTCGCCTTCCTTCTGCGGGATCCCACTAATATATCTCGAAAGACAGATTTTTAGAATTTCAATAGATTGATGCATTGATGCAAAAATCATTATTTTCTTCCAACTCTTACCTGACAAATCAACTGACTGATCTCGCCAACCATCTGAACTGACCTTCTTCTCTGCTGATACAAATTCAATCCTGAGTTCTGGTTTAGATAGGGTAAAGACCATGTGAGGGACTATAATCTCAGCCCTACATTCACACAAGGCCAAGAGCTCAAAGCGAACCAAACGTCCAAGAGAATGACAAGTTACTAAACACAGATGGCGACCTAAGTCTGATTTGGTCAAAGTACAGCATTGGACTAAACAGAGGGCTGATAGATATCCCTTAATCTGGAATTGACTCATTTTTTTAAGGGTCAAAATTCTAAACTCACTGCCCAACAACCCTGTAGTCATTCCCTTTGGGAGGAAAAAAAAAAAAAAAGGCAGCCCACAAAACCGAAAACCCACAGAGAACAAATATTCCTTTTGGAGCATATAAAATTGCTGCTTTCAGTCCTTCCAATTAAAGCGCAAAACAAATAGCACCATAAATTCCCTCCTGCAGATGATCTTTACCCGGGTCCCCTTTTCAGCACCCCTTTCGTTAGCTCTGCCCCCGTCCATCATGCTGTAAAGCACAAGGCCAAGGCCTGGCCGTGTGCACCAGTGTGAGCCGGCACAGGCCTGATGCCGTTTGCCAAGCCTGCCTCCTCCTGACCCTATCACCAACTGGCCTCTTGACTCCAGGGATGGCGTGCCTGATGTCACTGCTCAGACATCCTCCGTCTGATTTGCTGCCTTTGGCAAAGACCTAGGAATTCCTGAGTCCTCCAACTTCTGAGGGTAATGTTACTATCCTTAGCGTTTTCCCAGAAGACTGAAGTGCAATGAGCTTTTTGTGTGTGTGGTTGTTTTTCAGCTAATGGGATTAATTTCGGAACAGACATGTGAGAGACCTGTGATCTTGGATCCAACCTCCAAAGTAAATGACTGCTCTATGATCAAGGCAGGGCTGCACATCCCAAAGTTCATAGGTTCAAACTGGGATGACCAGTCCCACATAAATAAAAGTTGCGTGATGCTACAGGATCTTTGAAGTCCTCACCGTGGATGAAGTCCCGCGCTTCATCTTTCTTCTGAACTTATTCGTGTCATATAATCTACTGATTGACAAGCGCCAAGAAGTGCCAGACAGGTCTGGGGCTAAAAACTGTCATGTGGGCTCCAGTAATTTGTTGCCCCTGCAGCATCTCATGGAAGATTTTTCCACTTGGCACTAAACGAGTGCTTGTAAAAGGCAGGCAGATTTTGTGACATGCAACCCATACCTTCAAGTGGAGGTCAGAGTACCTGACATGGTTAACTTCACTTAGCAAGAAGCTCAGGGAAGAAATAGGTTGGGACATGTAATGGTGTATCAGAAGCTTTTATGAGATTCGGCTTTATTTAAAATCTGGATTTTAAATAAGCCACATGTACAATGTGAGCACTAGTACCTGCACCATTCCCAAATCTGCTCCTCCAGTCTGTCAAAGTCTTTGCAGTGGCTGTAAAAGCCATTCCTGTACAATTTTATAACAGCTTTGATGCATTAATTTCAGCTGAGTTCCGCTGACTGACCCCAGCGTGAAAAAAAACCCCACGTGGTCAGAGGAGGTCTTTCAGCCTTACCAAAAAAGCATTCTGAGTTTGGCCACCATGTAACAGCCAATCTTCCTGGCGTGTCTTCCACAAATTTTGCCACCAAACCTACCGAGCACAAAGGGGTGGGTAGAGATCGCTAACACCGTACTTAACCATCGCTTTCCAGGCAACTACAGAAGACGTGACGCACACTGGGGTGTCACTGGGGTGACAGTAACGCTGACCAGGATAGGAAGCTCCTGGACAACACTGTTTCTGGCTGGCCTGTCCTTGGGAGGGAGATTGTGGGAAAGGAAGGAGGGTGAATAAAGGACATCTGAGATGGAAAAAATCTGAGATGGAAAGTGGGGAGCTTCTGCTCATTTGACAGAATATGGATACAAGGACCCAGGAAAAGGGTACGGGAGAGGCTTTCCAGCTAGTGGTGCGGATGGGAATACAGAAGGGATGTAAGGCAGAACACTGCCTCTACAGTTCATTTCTCCTGTGCTCAGGAGGGCAGGTCTTGTAAATAAAGAGATTTGCATCAAAGATATTTGACTCCAAGACAAATGCCACCTCTCCAGATACGCTCAGATTGGGTTTAGACACAGCAGTAAATGCAAGACTTTAAGAATGCCCTCCCACTCAGATTTCCAGGTGCAGCAAGGTGCTAACTCCTGGAAGCACTGGTGCACAGAGCACATGCACCAAGATGAATTCACCAGTTTGCTGAGCACTGAGCGTAGCTTTGCATGACACCAGGATTTACAGCAGCTGACAACAGCCATGTAAGCACTGCTCCCTCAAAAACTCACTGAGGACAGTTAGGTCATTCCTGAACTGTCCTTTGGGCACCCTGTGAGCTAGAAGACAGCTCTGAGTGGTACCAGTACTTCTGCCTGGGGCGATCCGTAGCCACATCTGTCAGTTTTCAGACATTTATAGACTTGTTTCCTTGCTTGCTAACACTTCCGGCATGCGTGTGTGCATGCATGAGTATGGATGTTCAAAGTCAAAAGTATATAGCTGGTAGCAAACTGTTTCCTGTTACATATGTAAAATGCGTGGCCATGCACAAGTTAAAAGAGAAAAAATAAGGAGAAATAACAAATAAGGAGAAAAAATAAGAAGCAGCCAATAATTAGATATTTCAGTTTAACTTCAGTTCCTAGGTGCTATTAGGGCAAATACACACTCTTTGTGTACACTGAAATCTACTGAGAGATGAACAGTATCCAGAATGGATTTGCTAAGTTGTGTCAAACCAAATTATTTTCCCTCCTACCCCAGTGCAGCAGGTTTTGTGAACAGCAGATGTTGACTTTAGTAAATTTTGCCACTGCTTCTTTCCATCAGACTAGAGATTCAGAACATAAATTAAACTTCAAATAGCACACATGCAAAGCCAGAAAACACTTCTCAGTGATGCAAGGGATATTCTATCGGAACAGATGAATAAATGAAAAAGAATTCCGCTCGCTCCTTTCTGGAACTCACTATGTTTAAGAAATATCTTGGATTATACAGTAGGCAATGTACTGCATCCAGTTCTGGGGCCCCCAACATAAGAAAGACATCACCTGGTTGGAGCAAGTCCAGAGGAGGCCACGAAGATGCTCAGAGGGCTGGAGCACCTCTGCTATGGGGACAGGCTGAGAGAGTTGGGCTTGTTCAGCCTGGAGAAGAGAAGGCTCCGGGGAGACCTTATAGCCCCTTCCAGTACCTGAAGGGGCTACAAGGAAGCTGGGGGGGGATTTTTACAAGGGCCTGTAGTGACGGGACAAGGGGTAACGAGTTTCAATTGAAAGTGGGGAGGTTTAGATTGGATATCAGGAAGAAGTTCTTCCCGGAGAGGGTGGTGAGGCACTGGAACAGGTTGCCCAGAGAAGCTGTGGATGCCCCATCCCTGGAAGTGTTCAAGGCCAGGCTGGATGAGGCTTTGAGCAACCTGGTCTAGTGGAAGGTGTCCCTGCCCATGGCAGGGAGGTTGGAACTAGATGATCTTTTAAGATTCTTTCCAACCCAAACCATTATATGATTCTTAAATGTACAGGTAACGTGAGGCTGAGAAGGATTGCTGGAAAGCTTTGGAGAACAGGGATTAGAAGGCAAACAACTGTATAAATGAAAGAACGAACCTGGAGGAATGCTACCTGAGGAAGGTACAACAGACATCTGCAGGGCCTCAGGGTTACTCTGCAGCTGCCCATGCTCTGATGATTTATGGATAAACAAAAGGTTTAATTTTCTAGTTTGTGTGAGTTAAGGAGAGGTGCAATGTAGTTTTCTGTGTCTTAGAATGAATCAATTTATTAATGGAAGTGGAAAATGGCCTAGGAACTTGCAACAAGATGCATAACATACCGAGTTGACGTATTTGAGGGCTGTAACACAGTGTTTATAAATATAAATAGCAATAATCTCCAGATAAGTAACTCACTTGGATGACTGATGACATCACTGCAGAGAATATCAGTTTTTAGACTGAGAATTAAAAGCTAAAGAGTCTTAGATCTTAACCCAGTGTTCACAAAAAAGGTAATCCTGGCAGCGGCAATAATGTTCTTCACCATCCCTAACCATGCTAATCTTCTGAAGAAGCAACAGATAGAGCGAAACTTCAGAGCAAAAACATATGCGGAATTGAGTGCAGCATCCAAAGATTGCACAAACATGCCAAAACTATTAATTTTTCGCTTGCAGCAGTGGGAGCAGAAAGGTTTGTTCCACTGGCTCCTGGCCAGGTCAGTTCACTGTCGGCCAGGGGGAGTGCATAGCCAGAGCCACCTCCTGCCAGCCGCCCCCCGTGCAGAACCAGCACACAGACAAACCGTAACAGCTGCCACTGGAAAACAAGAGGGTTGCGTTTATCAAGAACAGCGAGGGAATACAAAATCCCTAAAAGACCCTGAGAAATGTATAGCATCCAAGTGTTGCTATCCAGAAGCACGCATTATGATGACACCTTCCTTTAATTAAAGTAAGAACCTTCCATCTAGCACCATGATTACAAAGCCAGGAATGTTCCCAAAGAGTCTTGTGTAATCTGAAAGGGAAAGTTCTTATGCATGGCACGTTTGTTACCTGACGTTATCTGTTCTCCCAGTACTGACCCATATAACACTACAGAGGACACCATTTCTCTGTAGGTGTCATTGGTTCCATAAAAAACGGTATGTAACAAATGCCCGTTAGAGTAAGGGTATGATATGTTACAGTATGAATGAGCTAATTAATGATAGACGGACACAGCCAGAAAGCTGAGATCGCCGGAAAAACAATAAAGCAATGATATCGCTAACAACGTCAAGTGAACAAATTGCCTAACGAATACATTTTATCAGCCTGAATTACAGAATTACCGCTCACAGAATTGGTTTCGGTTTGGTCTGGGTAATTCCCCTTCCGACTAACCTAAGGTCCCAAGGGAAGTTACAGACAAGGTTGTTCCTGACCGCGCTGGTGGCCAACATCCACATCTGCAGAAAGTGAGCACCTGACTTGCTCCTTCACCCTTCCCGGAGAAGCCCATTCAGTGCAAACGGCTACATCTTCCACCTCATTGTAAAGACATGGGGGTGTACACAACCCACGCTAAAAACCTTGATTTCTCTGCACCTGACGGTGGTTCTGCTTATCACCTGCCTGTCACTTCCCCTGTCACAGAGGACATCAAAATCATTGTAGGCCCTCAGAAGTATGATATAATAGTTAACTATTAGTCAGTGTTATCGAATCACAGAATGGTTTGGG
>NW_010228557.1:0-4519 GCF_000690775.1 Eurypyga helias
CCGCGCCACACAGCTTGGTGTTGTTTACTCATAAACCAAAACCAAACGCATCTAAGTGAATTAATGTGCATGTAATTACAGCTACAAGTGTTATGAAACAAAGTGGTGCAGTTTCTGAGCACTGTAACAAGAGCTTAGTTTTACATCTTTTGTAATTTCTTGACAACTCCATTTCCTACTTGCAAATGCATGATCTACGTAAGAAAAAATTCATATTCTAGGTTCAAAACAGAACACAAGGCTCTGACTCCTTCCTACGGCAGTTCTGGTTTTTTGAGGTTAAACAGGCCAAAACCAGGCCTTGCTCTCAATGCTGAGCAAATTTCACCTTGCATCAGAAAGCTGACCAGGCAGGAACAATCTCTGAATACTGCTGAAGGAAGGTAGCTAAGAGGTTTGGACTTCCAATGCGATTCCTTAAGGGCTCGCTTTCCACGTTACTCAGCACTTCCCATAAAACAGATGTCTTTTAAAATGCTTGTGCTGAAATACAACTAAGAAGCCTAAAACCTTCTATTCTCTCCCTCCAAACCCTGGCTTTGGAAAAACGTAAGCCATGTGGTACACTAGCATCGTTCATGAATACTCACCAATGGAAGACAAATGGGCAGGAAGGCTAAAAAGAAAGAAAACCCTGTTTCAGTAAAAATAACCGCTCTGAGTCTAGACAGATGGTTTTGTGCAGAAAATTCCCCTAACTTCCCCCCTCTAGTTTCTAAGTAAACTCAGCTTTAAGTAAAACACTGGCACAAAACCCCAGCGTCAGCACGGACTTCAATTCCAACCTTTGTCTCTCATTCCTCAATCAAGAAGCCAGAACACGTGGTCACAGCTTAGAGCCAAAAGGATCCCCAATAGGACTCCACCCTATGTGGCCACTCGGCAACCACGTAACTGTGTTTGGAATGGAAATTCAGCTCTATCCAGAAGGAGTTAGATGGCAACAAAGGCTGCCATGGTGGTGAGTGGGTGTACGAGATCACGAGTGAATAAATTAAGTATGGTTATATCCGATCAACAGCCTCTGCTGTCCTGGCTCCCTAAACTTCACCTCAAGCAGGCTTTACCTGCCACCACAGCAGGTAAATTCATACCACAGCCGCATCCATCAAGTGAAACCATAGAATCATAGAATCACAGACTGGTTTGGGTTGGAAGGGAACTTAAAAACCATCCAGTTCCAACCCCCTGCCACGGGCAGGGACACCTTCCACTAGACCAGGTTGCTCCAAGCCTCATCCAGCCTGGCCTTGACCAGCTTTACATGTGGAGGGATTTGAGAACTCATTCCACAGTGACAAGAAACAGAGACTGGTCAGACTTTCCATCTTCGTGAGCCAATAAACAGTGGGAGAAATTCCTCAAGAGGACCATAGGAATAAATAAATCTTCAACAGATTTGACAATGCAACTAAAAAGTGGAGCCTACTTGCTCTTCTATATGGAGAAGAGTATCACTGTAGTATCACAGCAGGTACTCACTATGAGTTATTCCCCTTTGATGCTTCAGTCACATACACCAAAATTCTCACAAGGGAACTTACCCGGCGGTCTAAACAGAACAGGAATTATCTTGTCTGTATCAGGATGGACACTGGACTTAATAGGAAAAAAAAAAAAGAAAAAGAGGCAAATTAGACCACCCTTGCCATACCTGAATAAGAAAGAAAGAAAAAAATTTCTAAATGTTTTTTAAACTCACCAGGCTTAGCAGGAAGGCTTTTTTTGTCTAAAAAAATTGAAAATTAGATTAGTAATCACATTTCAGAAGAGATTGATTGAAATCTTCTAAATTTATTATATATTTTTTTAATAACTAACTTTTATATGGATTGCTATATATGTATATACCCCTTTAATTATTTTTTCCCTAAAATTTCTCTCCACACACTCCATGTTGAATATAACTTACTCATATCCCACGCGCCATGTGACAGCACCTAAGCACACACTACAGCAGAACAGGAAGTTAACTTTAAAAAGTAAAGCTAGTAGGTTTTTAACACAGAAAACCACCATTTAAATATGGCCAAAAGCCTAAACACTTACGTTAAGACTTCAGCTTTTCTGGAATCACAAATTTTTTGTTTCTCCTTTCAGACTTTGACACGCAAGGTACTAAATGCCACAGGGGAAGAGACTCCTAACGAAGCAAGGGCTCAGCACTACTTCCCAGCAACTCTGTGAGTAGGATTCCCACACAAGTACTGCTGCTGCTCGTTTTAGGAGATGTGAAACCAAACCAAGCTGCCCTCTGTGTGGTGATGCAACATCTAAGATTCAAAATGAGCTTATTCAGTGTGTTGTGTATTTATCACCTACCCTTATCATCCCAGCTGAGGACAGAGAGGCTGAGAGCAATGATTCCTGGAGTGACCTGGGAGTGTCTTTTAAACTCAGCTACGATACACAACCTAGCATTCTTCAGGATGATAATACTGCAGTGTGGCATTAAAGTCAGTAGTGATCCAAAGAAAATCATTCTAGATTAATAAATTAGAAAAATGTCTGTAGTAATGATTTTTTTCTGTTGTTATCCCTCGTATATGAAGCTCAGATCTTATACTAATATCAACTATTTCAGCCATGAAAAGAGACATCTTTATTTTCTATAAGCTCCACTCCAAAATACCTGATTATTCTGTATGGGCTCACTTAGGTTCTTCCAACTGTTTTGTACAAATAACCTGTTTCTTCTTATTTCATCCTGTATTTGAGGAAAAACAAAACAAAGAGAAGAAGTAACTCAGATTTCAGTATTCTGAAGTGCGATATATCAGTTATAAGACACGCTAAATGCAAACCTAGAATGTCAAGCTAATAATGCACCCCTCCCTCACCAGAGCAGTGAAAGCCAGAACACACCTTGACACGCAACCAATTCATGATCATAAAACCTTTCAGATTATTCTGGCTCCCTTGGTCCCTCTAAGTACCAAACCCTCAACCCACTACCCAAATGCGCTGGAACTTTAAGCATACGAAAAACCTCACTGGAAGGAGTGTTCATCTACTTAAAGTTACCCATGTGCACTGGCAAACCCAAAGATCCGCTGCCAAAGCAACCATCTGACGCCCTGCAGGCACCTAGATGACTATTTTAAAATTAAATTCTAAAACAGACTTTTAAAACTACCAGAAAGAGGTCACAACATCATGAGACGTTCCTGCATGTTTACAAATGTATGACCAAGTCCACTCTTCCTTTAAACCTGGTTTAAGCTTTCAAGTATGGAAAGCAGGTACACTTACCCAAACAGAACAAAACCATGACCTCATGTAGTTACCCACAGTCTGCATAAAAAGCTGCCCCTCTTAGGAGTATTTATGAGATGGTTTGACTTTTTATTCCAACAGGCACATCTCTCTTTGCAACGGTATATTTTAATTTGAGAAGATGTGAACTAATCCCAGATCTCCAAACCCCTGCATGTATTATGAAATTTTCTTCTTGGCATTTACACATAGAAAAATGTACATATATAAATGTACATTTACTGAGTTATATTGCTTGTGCATGTAAATATACATAGATACGTGTTCATACCATACATACACATATAGATAGATAAATAGATAAACACAACACAGTAACTGACATGGAAATATCTCACATACACACACTGAGACAGTGTTCTTTTGCTTTAATGGAGCTTTCCCTTAAAAAATAAAATAATCAATCAACAAAAATTCCTTTAACATACTGACCAACCAGCTGACTCCCATACAACCTGCTGTGCTTTTTCCTCTGTCACCCCAATAAAATGATACAGAAGCGGATTGACAGAAAAGCCCATCTTCCCCAGAATTTAGCTGGCATGACAGTTCCTGAAATTTAAAGCCCCACTTTATGAGCGATGATGTGGTTAGCGTCACACTTCCAACAACTGACGTTAAAATTGTAATAATCATTCTTTGCTATAAAAAGAGCCTACAAATCAGTTGTGCTCTCTCTTGGGGTGGGATGCATTTCACTATAGCCTCTTGGAGGAGAATCAAAGAGCTTCATGATCTTCAGATTAAGCTGACCCACAAGGAGGGGTATGTGGATGAGCCAGCAGAGTTTTTGGGTGCCTGTGGTGCAACCTGTCCTCTCCGAGGCTGCGACAGCCCCCCATCATGATCCCCCGGCTGCAGACTGTATGTCAGAACAGCATCCCGGGCTGCTTGCTTCACCCCTCCTGACTTCGGGGGTTTCACGACTCTCGGCTGGGCTAATTCAACGGCTGGCACTGCAGCCACGGACTAAACGGTCCTGCCTAGAAAGGCCTTTTGGTTTATGCAACCACATACAGAAATGCATACACTTGTGCTTGTATTTCTCGGGTTTTTTCCTCAGAAGCCTCATAATGACAGTATTTTACACCCCAGCAAAGCCCAAGTTCATGACGTCGACTGCAGCCGCGTTTGGAGCAGGAGCAAAGGAGCACCGTGCTGCTGCCCTCCCAGGAGCCCCCGCGCCAAGGGCAGGGGGCGAGCGTCCCCCCTCCGCGGCCCCACAACAGCCATCACCCTCCTG
>NW_010228558.1:0-46323 GCF_000690775.1 Eurypyga helias
GGCTCGGAGGAGTGGCGGTCACCTCGAGACCACGAGCCTAGGAGGAGCGGAGGACGGTGTTTTAAGCTGGTTTTGCGAGTAAGTAACTTGCATGAAAGGGGCGTAAAAGTGCTGGGTCTGCAAGATGCAAGTTTAGGCTAAGTAAATATTTGCAGGCTAACGCTGAAAGAAAACTTCAAAGGAAACGAACTAAGTTTCTTTAAATACACAAGTGAGGCTTCATCTTTTCGTTCTGCTTTTTTTAAAGCTTGCCCCTGATAATTTTTGGATTGGAAGGAATTCCTTTAGTTCGCGATGCCATAAACTAAGGACTAGGTTAAGAGCACTCTGTAAATACAGGTATTTAGAACATAAAACTGAGGACCTGGTGGGTTTCGTTCCACTTGGGAAGTATCATGCAGATTTGCTATTGATGAAAAGTTTCGTGTCTCAACACAAGCTGTGTTTTTAAAATGAAAACTTTTTTTTCTTTCCAGTTTGCAGCAGTGTGTGAGCTTTCTCTCTAGATGAGAACAGCTGCAGAAAATTTGAGTTATTAATGTAAATTCTAATTGAATGTTCTATTTCTCCTTTCCCCAGTGTCTCAATTTAAAATGGTGAATTACTCTTATGATGAAGACCTTGAGGAACTGTGTCCAGTCTGTGGAGATAAAGTGTCCGGGTACCACTATGGACTTCTCACCTGTGAAAGCTGCAAGGTTCTGTCCTAATTACTTCATACAAACATAAGTACAGCAAGAAAGTTTCAAATATAAGCAGAAAAAAAGATAATTAAACAGATGTGTAATAATTTGGCTTATTTCTGATCTGTTTCTTGTTATATTCACATAAAAAAATTAACCACCAAAAAGCTTTAAGATTTAGAAGTTTCTTGGGGAGGTCTCATCTGCACAAATGGAAACAACTTGGACTGTTTTCATTGTAGTTTTATCGTTGCTTTTAAGTATTTTGCTGTTGTGAAGTCATGTAGTTCTACAACAACCTTCATTCCTAACTGTCCTAAATATTGATTTTAGTTGATTTATATACATTGAGTATTTCTCAATGTATTGAGAAATTGAGTATTTCTGTTCTTGGAGGATGAATAAGGAAAAGTATCCTCAATACACACCAGCTTTGCAAAATCTAATGCAGCTCGCAAGTTTTTTTTTTCATTACAATGTAAATTTCTGTGACTATAATGACCACGCATGTTTTTCATACAAACTATAACTGTCAGAGCTCACTTGACACACAAAGTCAAGTAACTAATGATATGTTTTAGATCATTTAGTAATTTTGAGAATAAAATATTTGTAGATGCAACTTAACGTACAGAAGATAAATGTATCTGCATAGTTCTATTATACTAAAGAGTTTAAATACTTACAATTTATGTCATGTCAGATTTGTCATACAAAATTTTTTTTGAAGTTCTTTATGGTTAAGTAAAGAAAACTCCTGTAAAGGAAACTCCTTTGCCAGAACAATGCAATTTAAAATATTTAGTTGCATGGAAAAATTAACTTAGCACATTATATTTTCATTTAAAAATAATCAATAAGAAATGAACAACAAGCACTTATTATGCCTCTAGCATGCACCACTGGGATGTACTGTAGCCAGAGGTACTCTATGTCTGTTCTCTTTGCAACAGTCTCCCTACTTATCTCATGTAAAACTACTTTAAAGAGAAAACTTTAATAATTTTTCAATGATTAAAGAATTCAAAAGGAATTGGACAGCCCTATTATTTCTGCTACCACTGTTAGGGGTACCGGAGACTATAACCAGTCTTACTAAGCTTTGACATAATTCTATAAAACATAGCATTAACACAAGAAAACCTCTTCTGGAGTCTGGTGATTTTTCTCCTGGGAACATCTCACTGTAATTTAAAATAAACTATGTAACTTCCTAAGTGCTTGAGTGGTGTCTGAAAAATATGTTACAATAATTTCCATAAAATAAAATGCTGAAACATGCTCTTCAAGCAAAACAGGCTAACTTTTGTATCTATCATACAGGGATTCTTTAAGCGAACAGTCCAGAATAACAAAAGGTACACATGTATAGAAAATCAGAATTGCCAGATTGATAAAACACAGAGAAAACGATGCCCTTACTGTCGATTTCAAAAATGCCTAAGTGTTGGAATGAAATTGGAAGGTAAGAGCTACAGTATTGTTGATATTTTCACCCATCCTATAGATTAATTTTGAAAATGATAGGATTACATATGTTATTACATGCTATTTTATAAAAAAAAGCTACATACTTATTGTGTTTGAAATTATACTAAAAAGGTGACTTTGTATGCTCAATGAAATTGTTTCTTTATAAAAAAAAATAAGTGAATGGTAAATCACTAACAACTAGTCCAAACCGTAATTCCTTTTTTTCATATATGTATATAATTTGATATTTCAGTATTTTAGAGTTTTTGAATGAATGGATCTAAATAAAATAGTTTTGCATATTTTTAATGAGACTTAATTAAGATTAGAAATAAAACATGTAAGAAGTGTTCAGATTACGAAAAATAAGTAATTGCTGTGGAGAGTGAGCTGATTTTATTTATATTTTATGTAGGGATTGGATTTTTAATATATATTCTTCTGACAGTAAGGCAAAGAACAGAGAAACAGTTAAAATAAGGGGTTTTCTCCACACCGACTTGGCTTTGAGATTAAGGAACCAAATAATCTCTAAAGTTGTGTCCTGTATTTTTGTGATGCTACATCTGAGATGCTATTATAAATTAAAGAGAATAAAACATTTTGAAGTACACTTTTTTACTTCATTTCACTTTTTCATATAGAGAGAACAACGAATAGCGTACAATACCCTTTGAGATAACAGAATACAGAATTATCATTAACTCGGATTTGAGAATCATACCCAATTAATTCTCACTTTGGTGTATAAAACATTAAAATTCAGATTTCACAGCAAATGACATTTCTGTTTGACCAAGGACAGGATCCTGAATTTCTTATTCTTACAATTGAACTGAAATGGCATTCACCCTAGATGCTTAACTAGGAAAAATCAGGCCAAGGAGGGAAACCATTAAGGGAACCATAAAGGATAAGACCCAATCACCTGAGCCTGACAAAGGAAATCTGTTGATACAACTGAAGATAAACAGAAAGAGCAGCCTCCTGCAGTTTGATGGATTCAATACTACTCTATTTGCCCACAAGACTGAGCTAGCACTGACACACTAAACATCCTGAATCACTGCGTGTTCTTCCAAATTCAAATTGTACAAACCCAGAATACTTGGATTCCTTCTCTCGTGGTTGATGTTAAGAATAAGGATAAAATACATTTATCTACCCCTACTTTTAACTCCTCTTGATTACTCACAGTGATACAGGATGAGATCTTGTCTTTTGTGATTACATGCATTTCACCTTAATTTCTACAGGAGTTATACAAAAGCGTTTGGTAATCCAGTTTGGCACACTGTCTTTAGTTGTAGAATATCTGGGAGGATATTCTGCATACAGATTTAAAGTTAATTACATTATTAGAATGGTGTAAAAACTTCCTGCATTTTGCTCAAAATCAACACTCAATAGCAATATTAGCTGCAGCATTTTTACCACAAATATAAGTAAAGTGCCTGTAGTTTTAAAGATGCTCTAGAAAATGTACTTAACTTTCTTATCCACATATCCATACAACTTCTTTTCCTTTGTTTAGAAAACTGGAAGAACACGTGCTTCCACACTTGTAAATACTTGTGACATTTCTATGTGTATTTCCCTGATAGCGATATATATAGCCTTAAAGTCTAGTTCATAAATTACCAGGGACCAAAAAAAAAAAAAATCATTACGCGTTAAAGTCCTTATGATAATGTACAGTATTATGTGTATCTAGCATTCATAATAAATTTTTAATGTTCTACTAATCCCTAAGATAAAAAGCTCAGGAACTTAACCTCCAGCAATCTCAGCAGTCTCAACATGTCACCAGGCTGTCAAAGGTTCCTCTTTCAATCTAATTGCCGTTGGGCAAGGTGGGCTTGGGGAGAGCTCCTCACTAGTCTGTTACATATATACCACGGTGACAGACACTGCTGTGACAGAGACCACCAGTACGACTCCCAAGGCAGCTGTTGAGGTGGATTTGTTTTAATTATTTCTAATTCCAGAGATATTACAAGCCAGAACAGGGTCAATACTTTCTGTTTCACTTCCACCTTCTGTGTGGAAGGCAGCAAGCTGACAGCTTTCTCTGTGCATTCCAACTGCAGCTAAATATTTCTGTAGAGCTGTTCAGCTGACTAGAGATCTCAAAGTTTTACACCAACATGAACAAAATAACGAAAAGGAAGTATTTCCTTTTTGCCAAGAAAATCACATTCCCCTTTGTGACTACTGAACATTTCGCAATTTACATTTCAGATGTTTTGCTGCAGTGGAAGGCAGTCATGGAGTGATTATAATGAGACAATGTGGTCTGCTGGATACGTCTCAGACAAATTCTGGACATCAGCCCTTGTTTCTTAATGACATAGTAGCTTGACATAAAACCAAATATACATTAAGATATCCACATGATCCCATAGCAGGTGTGAAATTCCTGTAGCCAGCCATTGAGTTTGTTCCTGTGTTCTAATCAATGTGAAGAGAAGTCCTTCTATGTTAGTAAAATATGCATGTGATATTTCAATTACCAGAAGAAGGTGACATTTGTTAAGTCAAAATAAATCTTTTTCTTTAGGAATAAAAATGTTACTTTAAATATGAAAAAAAAATCCAAAACAAAATAGGGGTTACAGTTTTACATTTCTGCTGTGTCCTATTGTATGTTTCATTAATGAATGCTGATCCCAATTTTTAGTTATGATTTACTTCCTCCTCTCCCCGACAGCTGTGCGAGCTGACCGAATGCGTGGCGGTCGAAACAAGTTTGGACCAATGTACAAGAGAGACAGGGCACTGAAGCAGCAGAAGAAAGCTCTTATCCGAGCAAATGGACTTAAACTGGAAGCCATGACTCAGGTGATCCAAGCAATGCCAACTGACCTGACAATATCCTCTGCAATCCAGAACATCCATTCTGCCTCTAAAGGCCTACCTCTGAACCATACTGCCTTGCCTCCTACAGACTATGACAGAAGTCCCTTTGTAACCTCTCCAATTAGTATGACAATGCCACCCCATGGCAGCTTGCAAGGTTACCAAACCTATGGCCATTTTCCAAGCCGTGCTATCAAGTCAGAGTATCCTGACCCTTACACTAGTTCACCAGAGTCAATAATGGGCTACTCATATATGGATAGTTATCAAACAAGCTCACCAGCAAGTATTCCACATCTGATATTGGAACTCCTGAAATGTGAGCCAGACGAGCCGCAAGTCCAAGCTAAGATCATGGCATATCTGCAGCAAGAGCAAGCCAACAGAAGCAAACACGAGAAGCTCAACACATTTGGGCTTATGTGTAAAATGGCTGACCAAACCCTGTTCTCCATTGTTGAATGGGCTAGGAGTAGCATCTTTTTTAGAGAACTTAAGGTAGGTAATAATTATATTATAATTCAATCAAGAAAAAAAATACAGTTTGTTACAATGCTGTACTTCAGGAAAGAAAGTATGATTTATCTTTCCTTTCCCTTCCCTCCTCTCCTCTCCCTCCCGCTCTCCAAGTATCTCATTCTTCATTTAATTTGAAGTAGGCCAGCTATTATGAGGAGAAACTTGCAGTCGTCTTCCACCTGAGCCTGTCATTAGCTGTAGCAGAGATTCAAGTCTTAGCTCATCTGTACTTTACTATTTATCACAACTGTTCCTAACGTCCATAGGGTCAAGCATAAATTTTAGTCCTTCCCTGTCAGTATTGCTCACTGTTTGGCTTGTATTCAGAGTTGTAAGCATGCCTGATACACCATTCTACATTCATTTATGTAATTATTTTATTACCTCATTTAACATATGAGGAAACGCCCTTCCTGTCCATCTCTGTACACTCTATGTAAGTCCACATTGGGAATATTCACTTTCCCACTGGGATATTATTTTGGGAATTCTTGTGTGTGTAGTTAACCATGAAGGCTCAATCCTAAGCAGGATATACACAGAACAGAAAGCAAGGAGGAAGAGGATACGTTAAAGACTCCTTTTGGTTCTCATCACTGATACATGGGGGGAGTTCCTTTATTCTAGTCTGGCTACAATGACAATGACCTTTAGGCTCTTAATTTTGTTGGAGCAACCAATAAATCCTTATGCACAGCTCTCTGGTGGCCAGAAATTCCCCCATTTACATTTCTTGGACTTTTGTTAAGGCAATTTTGTGGTCTCTTGTGGCCGGGTCTGAAATTTTAAGCCAGAAGTTTGGGATCAGTCAGAGATAAAATACAGTCTTTAACCACTCTCATGGTACAGAAATTAGTTCTGGAATGAATAAAAGGTCTTCTGTCTCTGAAAAACCTGGAGATGATGAACTCAAATCACATCTGAATTTCCCTATTACATTGCTGGTTACTGAATCTGCTATACAGAGATGGTTTTGCCACAACTATTCACTGCTGAAATCTGTGAAGTTTTGTGATCAACCATAATTTCTTGCTGACTGCTCTCAAGATAAGGGAAAATAATACAATATCTAAATACAACAGTTAGTGTAGAAGTTCACTGAGAATTGAATCTACATGAATCAAGAGCACAGAATGGAGATCCCACTGAGAAGCTACAGTCAGGATGCCTGCCACAACAGTACTGCTGTCATAACCATCATGATGCAGACACATGAAATAAAGCCTGATTATAAGGAAAGGAAGCTGTGTAAGTTGTGTACACAACTCCAGCTTCTCCCCAGTTTTTCAAGATAATGGTTGAAGGAATGATTAAAAACTCAGTCTATATAAAGAGGAAAAAAAAGGAAGTTTACTCAGAGAGGAAAGAAAATGGATTAATAAATAAATTTATGGATTCCATAAACTGGAAATGGCCATAAACTGGAAAACAGAAGGTTCAAATTGAACATGAGGAAAAACTTCTTCCCTGTGAGAGTCACAGAGCACTGGCACAGGCTGCCAAAAGAGGGGGCAGAGTCTCCTTCTCTGGAGACTTTCCAAAGCCGCCTGGACTTGTTCCTGTGTGATCTACTCTAGGGAATCCTGCTCTGGCAAGGGGGGTTGGACTAGATGATCTCTAGAGGTCCCTTCCAACCCCTTCCACTCTGTGAATCAGTGGATTAAAGAGAGAAAAAAAGTGTCACAGATTTTATAAGCATTCAACATGCTATACTGAGAATAGTTTTAGAGGTGGTCTTGACTTTCAACCTCAGCCTGGATGATGTTCTTCATCCAACATATGTTTAGAGTATGGACACAAAAGATAGAGAAATTTGTTTCATGAAAATGCTGACCAACATATCCTGAGTCTGTATCTATAAATACACTACCATGTACATATGGACTTCTGGAAATACAGATGTTTTTCTAGAAATTCTCTACATAAAGCCTTTGGCTAGTGAACTGACTTTCACACATTTTTAGACGACAGTGGTTTTATCTTAGTATTTGTACCGTTTACATCTTAGAAGCTTAAGAGTTCAGACAGTTTCATACCTTCTGGTATATCCAATTTTTTTTTTTTTTTTTTTTATTGGGACAATCAACTAAACATTGCAAAGCAATATCCATTTACTTGGAAATCCATCCACATCCAATATTTAGGGTCCAGATTACTCATAATGCTAAGAACTTTAAGCTTTTCAACTTCAAAAAAAGTTAGGTGCTCAAAACGTGTTTAGATCAGACCCTGCTTTGTTACCAGCACCAGGTACCACCACATCTCTTTGCAGCTGAGAGGAGAGGATCAGAATTAAACAAAGTTTCCAAACCTTTTCTGAACACAGCTCCCTTCTATCCATCCATAGTTTCAGCTCCTCCTGATCAAGGTAGCAAAAGCAGCTATTTCAGATTGCTCCACAGAACATGAATACCTGTGGGAGAGGGGAATAAAAAACCCCTAACACCTAAGGACGTGACAGATTTTAAATGTAGAAGAAAGGGAAGAGACAGTTGTAATAAAGATGCAACTAGATTTTCAGAACAGCTGGCTTGGTTCCCAACCTATGCATAGCTGGAAAGTACGTATTTGCTTGAGAAGATATTTTCCTATTATTCCTACTTGTCTAAACTTAACAACTAAATCTTGAGATGTCTTTCAGATAAGATAGGTGCATGAGCAGATCTCTGGGACTAAAATGTTAAATTACTGAAATAATTAAACAGTTAAAAAGTTCAAATGTGGTTTGTATGAAATTTGTCATGATTTTGTCATGATAAGTGATGACTTGCACAGCTGCCTGTCAGTTACTAAACAGCATGTTTGCTATTCTTTACCGTGTCCTTTCACTTCATTATAATTTTAGTCTTACAAATTTGTCTCTTCAGTTTGTATAAAAGGGCAAACATTTTCCTTTCTACTACACCTAGAGATTTATAGCTAGCAGAGTTCAGGAGGAACGGAAGAGGAGGAAGGCATGATAAAAAATGCTGTCCCAGTCCATCAGTGGTTTAGGCCGCATTTACCCCAGAGATAATAATGAAAAGCTACCAGTGAACTACAGTTCTAAGTTTTCTTTTTCTTTCATTTGGCTGATTTTTTTTTCCCCCAAGACATCTCAAGTGATAACAAACATGTTTTAAAGCTTTGTTTCGTGAAGCATTTACCAGCTTATGCTTATCATAATCTTCTCACTTGGTGCTCTACAAATTGTCAACACCTCTTTTGGAAGGTGTTATACATCTAAGCATGAAAGAGGTTGACTTGGGGGAACTACCTAGAGTGATCACTGCACTCTACAGAATTTGACCTGTGAAATGAATTATGTAATTCAAGGCTAATGCTCATACTTGATAACGAGTGATACCCTTCATGTTGGGTATCAGAAATTAATGGAAACATTAATGCAGCAAACTAGTCAGTCTTAGTAACGATGTCATCGTGAGATCCAAAGCAGACAGTGGCAATCCAGTAACTGAATTTAACACTTGCTAAAATCTCAAACATACCTATTTGTCTTCTGAAGTCAGGATACTTTTAAATTAGAAATTACATCATAAATTCTGAGTTTTGACATTACATGTTACTTGCTTATTCATAATGAGAAATGTTTCTGTATAGTTCTTCATAAACAGATTAAATAAGAATATGGAAATAACCTTCTCATAGACTCATGATGTATAGTAATAATAGTAATAGTAAAGAAGGCCTTTGTTTGCTATTCTGGAGTTGTTGAAAGCTCAATAAATATAAAGGTAAGATATATCCAACTTAGACAAGAAAATTCAGGAGTGCCCTGGGGATGCTAGATTTGTAGCCAGCTGTCTTAGTCAGGTGAAAGGTCTTTGTACAAAGCTAAAAAGAAAATACTGCAAGAGTTTCTAAAGTCCAAAGGTTATCTGGCCCCAAGAAAGGATGCAGACAGTTTCACTGGACTGGTCTTTCCTCATCAGCCCACAGCAGGGAAAATTCAAGAACTACTTCCACAGCTAAGTACTCCTGAACCCATAAAAGAAATCAGTCTTTGCCTGGAGCAGGAATAAAGCAGTACCTGCACTTCAGAACAGTCGTCAGGATACTTTCTCCTGGCTGAGGATCAGAAAATTAACTAAATGTTGATAGCTACAAAAAAGGCACTAAAGGACTTGTGACTCACAAAAACTATTACCTTGACTTATTTGGCTATTTTAGTGAGGATGTCATAGGTCAAAGTACTATGTGAGCACAAACCCATTTAGTGAATGATTGCAGGAAGAGCTGGTATACTTCATGTTCAAGCAGCTCATCCTAGAACTATTCACTGAGTTTGCAAATTTAGGCCATTCATTGATGTCAGACTGTCATTTCTGGGACAGATTTCTTGTTGTAAGTATAAATTTGTCCATGCTTACACTAGCGGCAAATGTGGCCTCCAAAGAAACAAGGGTATAACATTATCTCAAAAGGACCATATCTATAGAACTTCTACTGTACCTGGTAACACAGATGTTTTGGCAGCTAGTAAGGGAACAGAAGTCTAGTTTTGTATTACATATTCCCTATAAGCACAACTATATTAGCGGAGTTCCAAATTATTTCTTAAAACAGTGCAAACTTAGTGTGAATAGCATTAACAGAACTCCTGGAGTGTCTTTATTTTTTCTGTAAAGTGTATTTAGATAGATATGGTAATATAATACTCAATACATCAACTTTACTTTCAAATTTCAGTTTCCATGTGATTAAGTATCAAGAAATGCATAGAAAATAAGGAATTACAGTACAGAAATCCAATTATTGAACTGAATTAACACAGAATAGGAAAAAATAGGGTGGTTGTTTTGAGAAAAAATATCAGCAGGGGAATACCTTAGAAGTTGCTCTTCAGGGTGATGAAAGGTTGATAGATTATTTAAACTTAAGTAATCAAAGGCAATTTAATAACTTGAAGTGCTTTTGGACTTTGTAGTATGTGTTTATCAGGACAGGAAATGTAACTAACATCAGCTGATGAAATAAAACCTCTGCAGTATTCTTTCAATCAGAGAAGCTGCCAGAAACCGAGGTCCAGGATTTCCCTTAATATCAGTAATCGGCTTAGCTAATATTTTGTCATGTGTAGCTGTTGATTTTTAGTCTTGCTTAAGTGTTTCTGGATCTGAAATAATAATTCTTAAATATTTCAAAAAGGTTGGGGAAAGGGAAAAGTATTTCTCTTACACAGCCAAGCAATTCTTTGCTTTAGAACCATTAATTTCACATATAGTAAAATCACTGCTATAAAAAAGAAGCCTCAGCAGAGAAACCAGGGTTTAATGAAACATGGGGTTATATCTGCCACCTAGATGAACCTCGGAGGGGAACACTCTGTTAGAAGTTAATTTCATGATATTCTTCTGGCTCTCCTATGAACAAAGGATCATAGCATCATAAAATGGTTTGGATTGGAAGGGTCCTAAAGATCATGTAGTTGCAACACCCCTGCCATGGGCAGGGACACTTTCCACTAGACCAGGTTGCTCAAAGCCTCATCCAGCCTGGCCTTGAACACTTCCAAGGATTGAGCATCCACAACTTCTCTGGGCAATGTGTTCCAGTGCCTCACTACCCTCCCCATATGGAATTTCTTCCTGATGTCCAATGTAAATCTACCCTTTTTCAATTTAAACCCATTACACCTTGTCCTATCACTACAGGCCCTTGTAAAAAGTCCTCCTCTGGCATTCCGGTCAGCCCCTTCAGGTACTGGAAGGCCGCAATAAGGTCTCCCCGGAGCCTTCTCTTCTCCAGGCTGAACAAGCCCAGTTCTCTCTGACTAAATACTGTATTTCAGCATGTGGGCATGTCATTTTACAGCCTTCCTAAACAGCTTGCTCAGTGCTAAGCCTCTGGCGCTTTTCTAGGGATATTAAGAAAAATCACGTTCTCCTATACCTCTTCATGGTGAAGCTGGATACTTAAGTTTTACTCTGCCATATAATTTTATCATCTCTGACAGCAGGAGAGTTCAGTCACTCTGGATTTAGTCATTTTTGCATCTAATGCCCAATGTTCAGCAGCATGGCGATACTAAGAAGCATGCTTCATGTAGGTAGTGTTTTTTTGAAAGACCTACCTTCTATACTTGAGTGGTTCTGCAGTCACCACCTCACTGTAGCAAACTCACCCAGTGTCCCTTGAATAGCCATGATGCAACAGCATTTGTTACTTATTATTAGAGAAAATTTGGGCAAGTAACAATTCCAAAAGCTGTCCAACCCGTCCTAATGTTAGTGACAAACAGATATGTCATAGGATGTAGTATGGACATGGGGAATTGTATGGCTACCACCACCCCTGCCAGATGGCCTGAAGCAGACACTGCAGCCTTGATGGCAGGGAAGACCCACACTTGCACGTTCATCTGTGAGCTGGAGGCATTTGTTACACAAAACAGAAGTTTAACATCACAGCTCAATTTTTTCCTTCCAAGTATAAGTTTCCAGTTTAAGTTTGACAATTGTCAGCAGTGACAGTAGAAGGATTACTTGGGTGCATTATCAAATGTATATCACATTGCCGTAGGGCAAGATGAAAAAATAGCTCTTTTTAAATCTTGTGTGCTGTGGCTAGTCCAAAGTGATGATATAGTGAATTCTAATAATGAGTGCTGTACCGGCTAAGAAACCGAATGGTGAATGCTTAGCTATGTTAACATAATCTGTTGTATTTCCAGCCCACTATTTTTAACTGGTATTTTCTGCTGTGAGGATCTGATCTTTTTGCCAAACAACAGAGCGAGCTGTGCACATTAAAAGTGAAACAATGCTAGTCCTTTGGAAAATCATAGCTATTCCTGGTTTTGCTTATGGAAGCCACAGTTTTATTGTTAGAATGACAAATATTCACTTGCAAGGAACTCAATTTTTTGGAAGTTTCTACCACAAACCAAGCCAATTTTTCACCCTGCAAATTATGATATTCATTACAACCAGGCAGTAAATCTTATAGTAGGAAGAGAACTGGTTTCATTCAGATCCCGAGTTTTTGTATGATACCTGTATCATTCAGATCCAGAACTTGTGTATAATACTTTTATGATATTTCTGTTATATGTAATGGTTCCGAGCTACAGTAAGTTTGCCTCTATAAATCTATCAAGGCTGCTCAAATTTAAGGATATTCTTCTGTTAAGTTGTGGCCTTTAGGATCACCTATAGTAAGAGTGGAATCCTAGCCTACTGAAGTCACAGAGTTCCAATCAGCCCTGCTGAAACTCTATGATATAAATGGCTGTTATTTTATACCTTCATATGTAGAGGTAAGCTGCTCCAGGCAAAGGGATGATCACCTTTGTATACACAGGACTATGGAGTCAATATCTCACATAATCCACTCAGCTCTAGGGCTGAAAAAATACTGACAAATGGCAAGAAAGCAGAGGAAAGTGTGATTTATGAAGAAAGATTGAGTGATCTGAATATTTATAGCTTAATGAAGCAACAAATATATATGACATCCATGTAGAAGCACAACATCTGAACAAAGCAAAACCTTGGAGACTGACGAACTGTGTTCTGCCTGTAGTAGCACTAGTAAGATGCTTTCCACAACATTCAGTCATCAGACTAATTATTGCAGAAAATGCCTTAAGCTGAGAGCTTTCAAACTGTGCTGTTAACTGTAGGATCACTCTGAATAGATTGGATGCACTATACAGCTATATAGGCACAGGATCTTACTAGAGAACGTCTTTTCTACTTCCAATTTAAAAATTATTATAAAATGGAGTTTCAAACAGACAGAATAAAATTAAGAGGCAGACTGCACTTAAACATCTATCTGGTGTCTCTCTACTTCCAAAATTTGGCCAGCATGCATTAACAAGTAGCTTTTCAGACTTCTGAAATAGAACGACCCATCCACGGCCAGGGAAGCATGTCATTTTATGCTAGTCAAGAACTTGGCAATAGATTTTTATCTTTTTTTTGGTTTACACATTGTACTTCCAGTACTCTATTAGACTGGTACTCTATGAAGTGAGTGCAGTACAGATCATTTAGTATAGCGACATATAAAGTAGCTATTCAATACCTCCCATGTTTTCTGCACCTGTCCAGAAAGACCAGTTAAAAGCAAGCTGAAGTGTGACCACTGCCTTTAACTGTTTCCTGGTATTTTTTCCTTTTTTTTTTTTCCTTTCTTTTTCTCTCTAATAAGAAACCTCCTAATTTTCAAGGTAACACCCATTTCAACTCTGAATAAAAAGCACAGTTTTATTCAGAGTTAATGTTATCTAAATCACAACCCACTGTCTTACCACATTATAAAATTGATTTGAAACATTTGCTCTCCCTATGCCTAGAAACCACCTCAGCCTGACTGAGGGGCACAGGCCTGCCACCCCATGCCCAAGCTAGGGCAGGCCCCAGGGATGCTGGCAGGATTGGCCCACCCCACCACCCTCACACAGAACCCCACAAGCCCCAGGGACAAGGTATGATTTGAAGGAATGAGGCAAGAACATGCACGGATGAGGCAAGAACCATACCTGTGAGGCTGCCCCAGGAGGGCCAGGCCTTGGCTGAAGCTTAAATGACAGGGGCTGGGTGGGGCCAGATGGGCGCCAGGTGGGGCCCTCAGGGCCATGGTCAGGAAGAGGAGCTGGGCTCTGTGCAGGACATCAGCAAGTAACTGGGAGAAAACCCTAAAAAAACACCTAACTTCAGGGCCACAGCTCTGCCTCTCATACACGTTCCTTCTCCCTGAACTGAGTCTGCTGCATAGAAGGAGTACGGGTGGGCAGCCTGAGGTGCCACATGAGGCTGGACTCTGTCTCCTTGGCAGCCACTCTGCTACCCAAGTTTTTGCACCTGCATGACACTCAAACCTCTCTGCAGAACATGGCAAGGCATGCATTGGTGTCTGTGCCCAACCCTGGGTCTCAGACATGTATGACATGTGGAAGCAGGGCTGAGGGGCTCTAGCAGCCTGCCTGGGAAGGGATCATCCCTTTCCCTGTGTCGCCATTAGAAGTGGCCTGCAACAGGCTGCTCTGCCCTTTACCGTTCCCACTAGGCAACATGCTTGGGTGTAAAATAGTAAAATAGTGTCTGTTTAAGAGACAGGTGGATAGTGACACGTATGAAGGCATCGGGCACTAGTGCACTAAACAGGCTGCAGCTACCTGGGTTTGTCCCCTGCAGAGGTGCAGCACCCTTGCTTTGGCCTGTGCATGTCTGAGTGGATGGCAGCTAGAAGGAGTAAGGTCGCTGTGGAAAGGCAAACCGCAACTTGGTCTTACACTTTGCTTTAACATCTCCCCAAATTCAACTGCTTGCAGTAGAGTTGAAAGACATGCATAATTTTTTCCCTAAGATGTTCTTTATTTGCTGTTTTGAAACAGAGACTGAAAGGTATTGCTATTGGCATCGCTGAAGGCCCATTTGTAGATTGACTGCGGAAGAAATAAAAGGGCAGACTTAAGAAGGAATTAAGGAAAATGAAGAAAGGGATGAAGTACAGTGCTGGTGGGAAAGTGAAGCTATGATTTTGGGTGGACATCGTCAATGTTTTTTTCCACTTCTCTAACTGGTAGTTCAGTTGCAAGGGGGTTAGGTAAACAGTGGAGCAATCTGGGCAAACAGATATTTAACACTGTGTCTTGGAAACACCCTAGCCATTAAAGCAACTGTTACAGACAAAAAGAAATGATAAATTAGTAAAATAAGATACCAAATAATCATATTGGAGTGAAAAAGAAATTTCATTTTGTCTAATTCTGGAATCATCTATCATACCCATCAGTTGGAGAATGAAAGAAACTAAAATCTGTTTTCAGAAATTCAGAATTAGAAAAATGCTTTTTACATCTAAACACAGATCTTGCATTTGTTGAAAGAAAAGTTACTTTGATATTTGTTGCTAAATAAAATCTTGGATCAAGTAAATTTAATTTAAAAAAATTAGTTAAGGCAACAATAAACACAGGAAATATACATGAATAAAGTGTTCTAAAAGTCAGGCAACTCTTTTAAGGCTATAAATATCACCTAAGCAAGGCCACTATAATTAGCAAAGGGTGAACAAAAGAAGACATCCAAAAATAGATGGGGAGGGGGGAGGTTGGGAGGCTGAAATGTCTTGGTTAACCTTATTCAAGTGTTCTTTCCATAGCATAGGAAATGGTTCTAGCTAGCTCATGAGTTCTGTTGGTATTAACTGATTTTTAAAAGGACGTTTCCACGTTGTCTGTATGCCAAGGAAATTCTTTTACTGGCATGTTTGCTGAATACAGGAAACATCACTCTGACTAAGTGACACTGGATGTGATGAAGACTTGTATCTTTATTTTGGTGTTACAGTCAGCAGTGTCTGGGGTTTTTTTTTATGTGGATATGTTCTGGTATTTATTGGGGAATACTTACTGCAGTCTCACAATTTGTCCTGAGTAATGAGCAAGCACAGTGACTGGTGGTGCTGAGTCATAATCCCTCACCACTCGAGGAGCAGCTTGCTTGCAGCCCTTGTGGACCAGCTGTTTATTTAGTCTGAGGGCTAATCCAGCACTTTAGGGGAGGTAGAGGACTAAACTGTCTATTCAGTCCCTAATCTACTTCATCCCTCTTCAAGGTATGGGGAGAAGCGAGTAACACAGTGCTGGGAACCGTTCTCATCTCCATGCTATGGCCCAAATGCCCTGTACAAGGAAAGAAATAATGTACCTACAACTGCTTACTGTCCTAAATACAGAGATGAACAAGTCAGTCTTGCATATAGGAATTTTCAGTGTAAGTCAAGTTGTGCTTTATGGGCCCAGTCTTATACTGCTTATCAGAAGAAAACTTTACTGAAGCCAATGAGAATTTTGGATAAGAATCTGAATAAGAAGTGCAAGTTAAGATCTTGAATACTGTATTTCCAGTGTCACTCCCAGCATCTTTCGGTTTCCTGTTTTCTTCTGTAAAGCTGCCTGTGTCATGTCTTAATGTTTCATTTGCTACGTGCCATTTCTAAAAGCCCTTTTTTGTTATTTCTCTTCTTTTCCTTTCTCTTTCTTCAGAATAGTGTTAGTTCCACAGCCACTACATAGGAGGCCGTAACTACAGTTACTTGTGGCGCTGGGCCACAGGTACCTATTCCAGAGAACTTCAACAACAGTCAGTGTGCTTAAGTGCCAACCCCTTAAACTTCTTGTGCACCCTTTTAGGAAAAGGTGGAAATATTTGACAAAAAGGTTCAGAGTGGGTGAGTTGGACAGTCCAGTAAACTCCTTTCCATCATGCTACCCCTGGAACTCAGTAAAAATCACAATAAAACCAAAAAGATAGTTAATCCAAACCATTAACTTATTCCTTCAGGTGACAATAAAAACATTCAGGGAGAATAACGGGCAACAATTGCTGAAAGTCTCTGGTTCTAGTCCCACTTGTCTGTCCAATAGTTTTAGGGCATAACAATCCTGACGTTAGAAAGAGTTGTGAGAGGTGGTAGGAATGTAGCAGACTGGCTGCTGGGAGGCGTGAGATGAAAGTAGGTGGTGGTGCAAATTATCTAGTGTGCAAGTGGGAGCCAAGGCTAATATGTAGCTCATACCCAGGTCACCACAGTATAAAATAGTTTGAGCTTCTTTTATAACCACTCCACAATCACTATTGTCTGTCTACATATGGAGAGGAGGGAGGTAGATGGAAAGCAAGCTACTCACAAACAAATACTATTGGATTATTGTTTGGTTAGTACATATATAAGTACATATTACACTCAAGAAAAGCTAATCAGGCATTGAAAAGAAAGCTAAGAAAGAAAAGCTAATTCTGCATTGGAGGCTGAGACCTAGAATCTTCTAACAGCATTTTGAATATTGGCCATATTGCTAAGATTCTACCCAGACTTTCTAGTCCTTGAGAAATTCAAAATCACTATAAGGACTAGCATCAAAAAACTGTCTTCTTGATGCAGGACTTGGGAAACAATGGTCCTTGTTTATAACACAGTAAATAAACAACAAGAATATTAACAGCAGCAACAATAATACTACTAATAACTTCAAGTAGCAATAAACACACGGCAATTGCTTTACTTTGTTTCAGACCTGTCATTCATAAGATAGGTTCTCATACTGCAAGTGTGGTCAAGGACAGTGCTCTCCCCTGACTAGGAATGAACTTCCAGAGGAATGTTCCCAGTAGGAAGGGTTAGGCCTCAAAGTCAGTGTTTATATGACTAGCTCATTTGGTAACATAGAACAGCATTTATTTTTGATTTACTTGCCTCTCCTTTAAGGCATACCCTTTCTCCCCTTGACCCCAGTGGGAGCTCCACACGTTTTGCTTTTGATTCCACTGCATGCTGGTGACTCTAATTAGTGTTAATAGGAGTTTCAGTGGAGATTCTCTCTCTCTCTGCCTCTTTCTCTGTAAAAGAAGACATTTTTCTGTAGTTTCTCCCAGCACTGGCTGGTGTATTTACAGATCAGGAGATGGAGCTTTACTGAATTGGCACGTGGTGCCTATCAAGAATATATCTTCATTTCTTCTCTGTCCCTGCCAAAGCGAAACTTTACCTTTTTCTCCAGGATGAATAACAAATGGTGGCATAAATGTGAGAAAAATTCCATTGATCGTTGCTCAAGATTGTTCAGTATTGCCTTTGGGGTTTTTAACAGTAATAATTCTAGCTAGTTAACACAGCCTTTCTCCATAAGTTGCTATCGTAGTAATTTGGTGCTTTAAATACAAGTTAGAAAAGATAAATTCTTTCTTTGAGACTGACATTCTCTAGGACTAGATTCTGCACCCCATACTAAACCTCAGACTGCTCTGCCCTGTAGAAGCTGCTTTGGATTTCAGAGATCTTTTGTATAGGGACACAATACTACGTATTGAGCAACACTGTGAGAATCTGGTCCTTTTTTTTTGCAGTGCCACTGGTTTTATTAAAAACAAACAATCCCGCTTTCCCCCCAAAACCTCATCATCAAACCTTGCATCTTGAAAACAGAAATACTGTTCTGTTTTGATCCCAGACTTGTGTACCTGCATGTAAAGACAGACACAATGAACAGGACCCTCTTTTCTCCTTCTTTGTAAGAACTATGACATGCGGTTTTCTGTGCTAACATAACTCTCTTTCCAATATTTCAAAAGACACAGAACTTCCCAGCACGATGATAAACTTTTCCTGTGTTCCAATAATAAAAGTTGAATGTACCAGTAATTTCCAGTTCCTCTGTGGTCGGGCAGCCTGTGAAGACTAACTTAGAAGTACCCAACCTGTAATATCAGTGTGGGAGTCGGAAACAGATGTTCACTAAACAATACAATTTGTTGTCACTGTCGATACTATATGGCACTTTTCCCAACAGAAATTGTTTGTAGCTGGAAAAGAATGTAAGGAATGATTTGTGCTCCAAATTTTTATTATTTTTAAATGCTAAATACTCCTTGTTTTCTTTTTTTTTAAATGACTGAATCAGAGAGGCATAAGCACTTAAAAATACAATTAACTGGACTTGTAGCATCTGTGTAGTATGTCAGCCAATTAATTAAAGGTTTTTTCCTCAAGACAAGACATCATTCTATTAAAACCAACAAAAGTCGAATTATTTTCTTTAGAATCAGGGTGCTGTAAGCTTTAATCTTATAAAATATTTGATGCTTAGCATCTATTTACACAAAAAGCACATGGTGGGAGGTAAATGGGACAAATTATCCCATATGTATCTTAGTGTGTGTTTATAAATACTGTAATTTATTATATTTATATAATAGGATTTTTATACATATAATAACATTTAGAGTAGTTTTTTGGTGTCTTGGAAATTCTAATAGGCCGTTTGGGCATTCAAAACTGATCAAGCACTCAAATTAGCAAAATCGTCTATTAGAGTAGTATATGAAGCCTAGCCTTGATTTCCAAATTTCCTGAATATTATGACAAGCAGGTACACTAGATTATACTTACTGTAAAGGGCAATGGATTGAGCTAGGTGCTCTTCAAATTAAATATTAATTTTTTCAGGGATATATCAAATATATTTAAAAAAAAAACCCAACAACAAAAAAAGGAATGCAGAAAACCTAAGTAAAATCAGGCCTAAATACAAATTCATATATTCAGTAGGAGGCTCAAAGAGAGCTAAAGATCTGACTGCCAGAACTCTTGTATATATAACCTATATTTTACATGAAAAGTAACACTCTAGGTATTTTCAAAAATGAACACATCTGGGATCTGAATCGGAGTTCACTGAAACCAGTGACAAAACTCTCATGTACTTGCTGACTGTTGTGTCCCTGGCAGGCTTTCTTCAGAGATATTAAAAAGAGGAAAAGGTGTGTGTAATCATAGGGCCTGAATAAGAGCAAAAGATTCTAGCACTGTAGAATCAAACAACTATCCTATTTTTACAAATGCATGTGGTAACACTTCACAGTAATCTTTTTGTAATATTAATTTTGCATTTACTGCATTTACTGTTGCAGTGTTCTGCAACAAAGTTGTTTAAGGCTCTAAGTCAGGCTTTAATCAATGGAAAACATGAAATGATTTTCAGCTGTGCATTTCTTTATAACTACTGCATGATTTAGGCTCAAGTCCTAATCATAGTTCAATTTTTTTATGCTTTTAGATTTAGTGAGTATAGATATATTTCCATAGTAGAACACTACCCTTTCAGATGATTTTGGGTAAGAGCTTGAACCCTGTGTAAAATTTTCAAAGTCAGCATGTGGTAAGACAGAATGAAATTAGCTGATGAGATAATGTTTAGCACACTTGTAATCAATGTGCTGAATTTTTGCGTGTGTGTCTGTATATGTGTATTTTTATATACACTCGTGTTAAACTGAGTTTTTCATCAACTAGGTGTTGGCAAGTGCCAAAGTGATTTAGGCTTAGAATGGGATGATGTAGGCTGATCTAGTTACAGTTGTATTTCTCATTTCATCATCATGCCAGGGATACTGTGACAGTTGTGGGGTTTTTTTAATTTATGAAATAGACAAAATTAAATGTCCATACCAGACATACTGTTAGGTTAAGGGAAGTGAAACACTACATTAGGCCTTATTCTTTTGTCTGCACCCAGCAGAGAAGCCCTAAATGTACAAAACAGCTGGGAAACTTCCTATGAAGCACACAGCTTGAAAAATGAATTCAAGATCTAAAAAAAAAAAAAATCAATCTGATTAGGCTTTATTTCAAATTACTGTTATTCTGGTTCTGCAGCATATCTCTTTGTAAAATATGAATCAGTACAGATGTGTGTTATCTGGACGCATTACATCATTTTTAATACTAACTCTGCTCTCATTTTTACCATCGTGACTATTGAATCCCAATAAATGTTTTAGACTTGGAAGACTTCTCATTGCAATACCAGAGGCAGCATGTGCTTGTACAAAGTTTTAGTGTCACATAGCATTTCAAAAATTAATGGATTAAAACAGACGCATTTGCAGAAGCAACTATTTCACCATTTTCAGTAATACTGCTTTTTATTTGTTGATTTTTATTTGCTGAATGACACTTTGCTGTCTCTCCCTGTCAATTTAATTCTCCTTCTTGTAAAAGAGAGACTTAAGGAGGAGGCAAATTTTGACATTCAGGTTATAGGAAAGATTTCTGAAGAGGCAAGAGGAAAATAGACTACTGAAATTAGCAGGAGTGCGGCCTGCTTGCTCAAGAGTGGAGTGAGCAGTATTCAGAAGAGAGGAAACCCTTGGCCACCGTGTAGCGCGGCTGTGTACACCAGAGTTAGTTAGAGTGCTCTGAATCTCATCTTTTGATCTTGGGCAATATTTTTCTCTGTTATGTCACAGAGGTCACCTGGCTCATGTGTGACAAACTGCCTGCATAAGTCACAGTGCCAGTGGCAGAGATTTGTAACCATGTCCCTGGTCCATTGCCTTTGAATTATTTCGCAGGCCCTCTGCTTTACATTTACACTCTGTCGGAAGATGAACAGGGGAAGGGAGTAAAATCAAGGGCAGGGTCTCATCCTGAAGGACAAGGGGAAACAGGTGGAAGGTTAATGGCCCTGGAGCGTATCCACAAGCCTCTCAGGCTTGATATATGGGCCTCAGGCCTAAAACAGGCATTGGCTTTCAAAGATATATTATTTCATTTGAGGAGAGACATTCTGGAGTTCCTGCATTTGTCTGCTGATAGATGATCCTCTGTCCACAATTGGTTATGGCGTGTGAGTTTTCCTTGGGCCTGCTCCCGTACATAAAAATTTTGCTGAGCTCTCCAACCTTTCGCATGCCTGTGAGAATGGGACGTGTGCGGGCCTTTTGGCAGGCAGCTGGATTTTTGTTGCTGCTATTTTTGTAGTTCCTTTTGAAGCGCCAGGCAAGTGGGGATGAAAGGCGCTTCTGTTCATTCATATGTGGCTGGGCAGGAGCAGCCTCGTGGGGTTGAAAATGGGGGAGAAGAAGATGTCAGGGATCCATTATGCATACATGTGTCTGCAGCCCAGACAGAAGTAGCTCCATCTAATCCCATATTTTATACTGGCACATGCCAGCAGAAAGATAAAAATGGCTAAATAGTTTGCATAATTTTTATGACTTCTCTTCTTTTATTGTATTTGGGTTCTGTTAGGTTTTTTGCACGTGATTCAGCTCATGCGAAACAAAAAAATAGTGAATCCATATCTTAAACTTATGTTTAATGGAGCTCTATCCGTAACAGTTACCTCAAGCATAGCATAAAAATGAGATGCTATGGTCTATGTCTTAGCAAAGCGCCAGAGGACCTAGAGCTAAATCATGCTTTTGCGTGCATTAAAAAATCTCTAACGGGCTTAAACAAGTAGGGTTAGATATAGATGTCTAATTCTACCAAGTTATATAGGACTGCACTGCGGGCAGGGCAGAGCATTGGCAGGATCTGGCCCCTGATCTCTCTGTTGTGCCTGGCTCAAGGAGGCACTTAGGCATTCACAGAGGGGCCTGGTGACAGAGACCTCACTTCAAAGGAGGAGCAAGTCCTGGATTCACTGCCATGCTGGCATTCCCAGAGTGTCTTCTGTCATTGTATAACTGTTGTAAATTGTGGGAAAATCTGTTAAAAAAAAAAGTTTAAAAAACAATTAAAACCCCTTAACGTTTATTATGGGTTAACATAAGATTGAGTTTCTGATGTATTACTCTGTGACAGCATGATTTAAGGAAAGCGGGATGTATATTTTTACTATATAAAGTATATTCATTTAGATTTAATAACAAGTAACTGTTCGGTTTCAGTAGATAGATTTTGCTTGAAAGAATTCACATTGATTATATTTAAGTATCTCCCAGTTTGACCTTTTTTATTATTCCTGTACTACTAAAAAAGCAAAGTAAACACAGTATATATGTAGTAAGTTTCAATGTAGTTTGATTTGCTTTTGTTACAGGAAAATTTTTACTTATATAAATAAGTAGATTAGTAGGTTAATAGATTAAATTTAAGCCTAAATCATGTCTCAGCCTGAAAATGTAACTGTTGTATTGGTACTGTGATGTTGTAGTAATTAGGAACTATTTTTGCTGTCACTAAATTAAATTGCTAAACTCTCAGTACTCTAGGGTGAGCAAGATCAGGCTCATTCTGCATTTCAGTTCCTGTAGAAAATGTCCTGTTGTAATGCAATTATTCTCTCTTCCTTTAGTGTCCTGCAGAGTTTAAGTTAGACAAGTGAGCTAAAGACTTGAGAGACGTATTTAGTGTCTCCTGCAGCAGTAGGAAGGAAATCTGAGGACTTGTTAAAAGGAAAGATTTAGAAGCAGAAATTCTACAGAGAGAACTGAACAGCATGTTAGCAGGCAGGAGGATCTGCTTTTCCACTTGTTGCTTTGATAACAGATAAAAGGCTGTCATGAACTGCAGGCTACCAGCTGGGAGCAGATAGAGTAATCCCGGCAGAGGGCTGGCCCCAAACTACACAGGCATTCTTTTAAATCTTCAAGACTGTAGGAAAGTTGTTTTTCCCCTACCATTGTCATTATTCATGATGATGTTTCCCACTCCAGTTTAACATGTTGGTCTAGTAAATCTACTTTACAATACTTTTCTGTTTGAAATATAAGCAAATATCATGTAGACAAAGATATTTCAGTTATCTCATTCAACTGCCTAAAGATTCCCAAAATAAATTCCAGAGAGCTGAATCAGGCATAAAATACCAGTGCCGTAAGAAATCTCTGTTGTTTGGCTGTAAAGGTATATTGTGCCCAACGTACACATAATCATAGGAACAATTTGTAATGTATGTCTTTGTTGTAATCAACACATGATAAATGAAATCTAGAGGATGCGTTACATGTAAGAGAATAGCAGCAGAATGTCATTTATTAGAAAACGAGCCGAAGTGACCCCTGCGTGGTACAAACATATGCAAACACAGTGACAGACAAAGCCCAGCAGACCCATGCATGCCCAGCAAACCCATGCACGCCTAGCCTTACTGGTGTGCATTGTGCCACCAAGGTCATGTTACCAACATGCTTAGACACATGCAGGATTGGGCCAATAGCATCTGTTAGCATTTGTACAGATGCTTGACGAGCTGCATTGTTTCAACCTGCATTATCGCTGAGAAAAAAGAAAATACTTAAAGCTCTGATTGTCATTCTACACTGTTAATTTTAATGATATATTTAGGAGCTTAGTTTACTTCATATTCTTATGTGTAATTACCCATATAAAAAAACACCACTCATTAGTGTTCTGTTCCACTCACTTAATTATACCCCTTAATTAAATCTTGACTAACTGGGGGTCAGTGCAGTGTCAGTGGGATTTGTCACTGTTTGTCAGCAGGTGTCTGGTCACATCTATTTCTGGTTTCCCTGTTGTTGTATTCTGTTTAAGAGCATGGTCTTTTCTAAATGCAGAAGGCGATTATACATTACCTTACTGTGGTTTGTGCCTCGAAAATTAAATGAAACACCAGTGAATACATTCTTTAATACTAGCACTCTCTCAGTCTCTACAGGAGTGAAGAATATAAACATGTTCAAAACACAGTTCATTACCTCGCTAGTGCTCCTTTTCAAAGGCTTATTCTTCCTGCACTCAAAAGACTTGGTCTTACTAATTTATCAGATAATCTTGTCTTCAACAGACGTAAAACTATATTGCAAATATTAATCCAGGGATACTTCTTCTTTCCCCTACCTCCTAAACATGACCAGCAAGAACGAGCTAAATCAATATTACATGCATAGTAAATACAACATGGCATAAACTGCTATTGATGTGTTGCTCAGAGTCAGACCACCGAGGCTCCTGATACAGCGTTCCCTGAATAATACATTGGGAGTTCTGCATGTGCAGTAAGTGCATAATAGTGCCATTTCTTTCTATTTCAAATTTGCATGTTTTGGTTTTGTTATTTTAGAAAGCTACTTTGGGGAAATGTAATTCCCATGTTTACGCATATAATAGGCACCTAATGTTCATCTGAATAATTGATTAGTCAAGTCAGGCCTTCATAATTAGCTGTTGGCTTTCCAGTATAAGCCCACAAAACACTTGTCAATCTACAGACATTTTTAATTTATTAATATATATGTTATCAAAAGAGCTGCAGTAGTTACCTATAAAGCATTTATTATTTATTCTGTCAAGGCTGAGGAAGCATTTCAATTCTAGACATGTATTTGCAATCTATTATAACTTTCCCAAAAGGTTATCTTTTTGTTCTGAAAGTTTTTATAAATGTTCTGTGCCTGTAAGCACTTGCTTAGAGTGGAAATTAGAAAGATATATATATATTTTTTTAAATCTATTCACCATTGCTGTGTTACACAGAAGCTAGTGACATGTTTCCTTGATTATAAAGTAATGTGTATCACCTATTTGTACTCAGCTACCTAACAACCATCTAAAAGCAGATATCCCTAATGAAGCCATAGATTCTGTGACCAGACAGATTGGTTGCCAACATATGTGTGACAGTGATATTGCAGTTATGAGTTGTGGAGCTCCATGGTAAATTGCAGAATTATAAGATAGATTGTATTTATCATAAACTTCATGACCTCATTTGAACTCTACCACTAATCCATTTTTGCTTGCTCATATTTCTGACCGGTTTTCAAGTACTTGTTAAAAGGAAAAAAACATCCTACCTACTCCAGAACCCATGCATTTTGACTCCATGATATGAAATTCATGAAACAAAACATTTTATTGTGAAATTCAGAATGAAAATTGTTCTCACGAGAAGTAAGTTAAAGACCAGACATTTGATAAAACAACAGGACTAGAAATTTGGTGGTTTATTTTACTGGGAAACAAACTTCAGTTTTCCATTGGGAGGCAGCATTTACTTCTAGCACTTGTTGAGGGGGAGACACTGAATTTAAAAAAGATATTATTATTTATGGAAAAGGTATTTTAGTTTTTTATATGCTATGAGTTTACTTTCCCTTGTCCCTGTTCAGAAGAATCACCTTCATTTTAGTGAAAATATATAAGTGTCTGCTTCCCATCAGAGAGATCAGGACAAATGCTTCAATAAATGTGTAAAGTGCCTTTCTGAATCAAAGTCCTTCTGAGACCTGTACTATTGGATGTGTATTAAGTTCCTTGCTTTATAAGTAGAAAGATACAAATATAATGTCAGAATTCTAAACCCCTTTTAAATCTGAAACACTTCTATTATAGAATAGCTTTTTAATTTGTTTGGAAAGAGCATGATGTTAAAACCACATCGTAGTGGTAGAAAAAACTGTATGCCTGTTTTGGTGGTGTGATTTATTTAATTGTGGTTCACCACTGTGAATTATGTGGTCTCACAAAATTCACACAACTCCTTGAGCAATACTACAGCATCTCGTATACCATACACATGTACGTATTATAAATATACTCTCAGTTTCTTCTTAAAGATAAAAAAAACATTGGAATCCTTTTCTTTAAACAAACTTGGATAACATACCTCCCATCGAAAAATGCAAATATATTTATAAGGGTGTCATTATAAAGTCCCTCCTCTGTAATACATATGTCTTGAACTAATTTAAAATTCCATTGTCTATTTTTATATCCATTGCAAAATAATAGAAAATTAAATGCTGTGTTGCTAAGAACACAGTATCTGTGTGGAATTCACAGCTGAGTTTGCAACTGCCATTTAAATTTTCTATAAAACATTTTATGCAGTGTTAAAATTTAAATCAGTATTATACTAATATAAGCATTTTATATTGGAATATTTTTAAGCACAACAGTTTCTACCTGAAAAGTATTTATAATTTAGGCTGGTGGGCTAAGTAAGGGCTCAAGCCATGTGAGCATTGAGATGTCCACATTCTCACTGTCAACGTGCAAAGTTCTCACTGGTTCCTCTGTTTATTAACCTAAGACCTCAGAAACGTTTCCCAGTGGTACTGTATGGATAGCTTGGTTCTTCCATTTAGACTTTGAAAGACCATTGTTGTCAAAAAAGGGTTTAAACTGGAAATAGATGTATCTGCTAATCAGATTCAGACAACTGATCTGATCACAAGGTGGAAGAGAGATCATAAACAATGAATTAAACCCCTGAATAGGGTTGCTATGTCTGTTTTTCTAGGTTACAGCTAAATGACCCATTATGTGGGCTTTCAGATAAACTCACAAAGCTCTTATCTGAATAAACCTGCTAGATCTGCCATTATTCTTATGACTAACAGAAGTTATATCATTCAGTTTCATTAAAAATGCATTACTCCTTTTTTAGTAACCTTCTTCTAATTCATTGATTCAATTATACAATGAACAATAAAAATGTTTGGTATAATAAAAATACAGTATTAAAAGGTGTTATATACATAAATATTTCATTGCAATGAGATTATTCAGGGGTTTAAAAATATTAACAATATTAATATCATGCTCTGAGACAACAAACTATATGCTTTTTCAGCATTTCTGAAACTACATATCAAAAAGATTAGTCTTTAAAATGAGAGGCCTGAAATGGTTGCTTATATATTGTTTGCGGTCACTTCGTGTACAGACTTCCTGTGAAGCTGTTGACACTTACCCGTATAGATTGATTACGGGAGAGGAAAGTGTCACAGGATGTATGCTCATACAGTTCCTAAGTATTGTAAAGCCTCTGATCAGATCAAGTACCCCCAAAATCACTGGCCTTTGGCCTGAATGAAAACAGACTGAGACTCTGAGGATCGGCCCTTGAATTAATGCAAGTATTGGGACCATTTCGTTTGGCAGGTGGCCAAACGTGGCAGCATTGTGAGCAACCTGCACAGCAGTGGCAGCTCCTGCGACCTCACTTACACCAGCTAAATAATTCACACCACCAGGACCCCAGTGTAGCTCTCGATCTGGCAGTTCATGTATTGGAGTAATTCACCCAAGAATTTAATCGTGTTTGACACAGCTAGTACTTTTTATCATTTTGTATTCAGTTTATTAATTTTTGTGGCAGGAGAGAAAAATATCATTGGTTGTATTATACGTGTTATCTCAAATGCCGATAGTCAGGCACGGCTGAGCAGGATTCTCTGTGCGACAGCTGATGTTGCTGGTTGCTGTGAAAAGCTGGCGTGATATCTGCAAGCATTTCAAGACGAGAGACAAGAATGCACTTCATGTTTTCATTAGTCATCCCTTTACAGATTTGCTTTTAATTCTTTCAGCAAAGCAGATTATTAAAAGCAATGACCTGAGGTCTTCATTCAGATATCAGACGTGCAATCCTGTATAATGTGCGCCGCAGGGCAGAGGTCGTACCGACAAGTCTGTTAATGTAGTCACTCTGGGTAAGATCAATCTCCATACTTCACCATATTGATCTAATAGCTCATTGGCACTTCCCTCTTTGAATTGATTATCTCATGTGTGAAAAGAGATTGATGGGTTTCTGACCCTGAGGAGCCTGTCAGGGGCACACCCATAGCAGGGGAAGCGGATGTTTTCGCTGCTTCATTTGGGTGGCTCATTATGTGGATGCCTCATGGGGAGTAAGGGTCATAAAATTGTTTTATGAATTATTTACAACAAAATATCAAGGTTTTGCTCATTTGGTGGTCTACCTGTACTGAATCCATTCTAAACAGAGCACAAAGAAATGCACGAGTAGCCAAATGTACCAAATATTTGTGTAAAGGGAACCACCACTTGTAAGTGACCTTAAACAGCAATTTTACTAATATAAGGTAATAATAATAGATATGAGGGTAGGAATAGACTTCATGGGTCATCTAGTCCATTCCCCTTATACAATGACAGAATATTGATGATATCTAGAAATTAATTACAATTTAATTGCATATTCTGGATAAGTACTCAACAGCGAATCTAGTTCAGACATCTCAGGGAACTTCATATGCACATTGCACCATAGAAGGAGTCAATTTGCATGCTACACGTGAGCTAAAAATAAACTATGCACATTTCTCAATTGTTAAAAGTAACCTAAAAAACCCAGATTCAACACCATTTATCAGATAGTCATATATTTGCAAAATGCATATATTTGACACAGTAGATTGGATTTGGGTGCTGTGTGTGCTCATGCAAGAGAAAATATAAAAGGAGCTGTCGCCAGAAGCTGAATTTAGAAGTTGGCTTATGTTAGGTTGTACTTTAAAAATGTGTGCATTATCAGAGCCTTCACAGGTATAAAGCAATACAAACTAAGCACCTGCTCCTTGAAGCACACACATTTTTGTATTTCTGTCTGCATGTGAATTGTAAAATCAGTCTCAAAGACATTTATAATTAAATAATTTCTTATATACCATCCAAGCTCAGGATACGGTATACCATACTTAGATCTGTGTTACACAGGATGTCAGGTTATATGGTTATGCCACAGTGCAAAAAATATTGGGCAAAATATTCTCATTGTGTTGTTATGCTGATGCTTATATTTATGTAAGAGGACAGTGTGCTTCACTAATAATACCTTGTTGTATTATTTAACTGGACATTCTGGCTTTATTTTGGAGGATGGCAGTTTAAACCGAAAGATAGGATATTTTATTTACAGAGAAGTGTCCATGCATGCTCCATGAAGTCACACAACCCTCTTCTACTATTAGATTTATGGTAACATAAACAGGTACTGCATAAAAACATAGTAATAGGCAGTCCCTTCCCTAAAGACCTTGTATTCTAAAAGAAACAGACCCTCAGGCAGGTTAGTTAAAAAAAAGAAGAGAGACAAAGAGAGAATTCAATCCATTACCTGTCAGTGAAATGATGCTGAATATTTGTATAATTTTGCATTCGTGTATATTTCTAAATCGCTCAGGAAAATTGCCCTGGCATAGACTTATGTAGCCATATTTTAAAAAAAAATTAATACACCTCAGAAAAACTTACTAGAGGTAGAATTGCAGTGCACTTTCCTTTGATGAATCTGGGATAAATCTGGGATGAATCAATATCTTCTTACATTTAGGTATCATAGTAGTATTTTAGGCATGGTAAATCTTCAGAAATAAAACTCATAATAAACTTCATTACAAATCAAAACAACTTGTACTCAGACCTAGATTAGGATTTGATTGTAGACCGCTAGACACTTCAACACAAGCTATGCAAGAAATGATTTTTTTAAGAAAATGTTGCTATTTGATTACAAGCTCCTGCCCACTGGCCAAATTTCTGATGGTCTGATTAAAACTCATCTCCCACAGTTGTGTATGGCACACTTGTAGGTGAATGGGAAGTAAACAGTGCAATCCGATTTTGCTGTTCCTTGCCCCTGCTATCATTCAGAAGTAAGCTAAGAAAAATCTAATAAATTAGTTGTACAGAATGTATCCCTTTTTTCCTAAACTCACAGCTAATCTTCTATTGCATACAGACATGTAGGAATACAATTTAGAGACTCAGAATGTTGATACCTGTGTCCAGCTGTGACAGCAGAGAAAGTCAGAGGCTGGTTGAGCTGTGTCACAGTCCACAGTGATTTTTATGTGCTCATTCTATGTTTTGTACTGCAAATTCTCATCAACAAAATGAGCAGCCCAAATAAAACCAGTTTCTTCAAGGGTATTTTTAAACATTAGTATTCATCCTAACTGCAGCACTAATGTCTGTATGGGATCTAGGCAGAGTTGTGACAACCTTTTTTTAATGATACTTCAGAGATTTCCAAATTAGAATACAGGAAACAGGAAGTGGGAATAAATGAAACAAAGCCAAATGAAAGGATAAATGGAAAAAACATTTAAATACACACTTGCCCATTCCTTAAATATTCGTTCAACCAACACTTCCTCTGATTTTTAATAGCATGGCTCTGTCTGCTCTTTTATGCTTGACTTTGTTGGGAAAGGAGTTAATTTTCTTGAAGATGATGTTCATAGTTGAAGGAATTTAGCTAGATGGTAGTAGATGGATGCCTAGAGCCTCTTGCAATGGTTTAAGATGTAAAGAGAAGCACTGTCTTTTGGATCATTCCCATGTACAGTAGCTCATTGGGTCATGCATCACATGTTCTCACTACTTCTCTCCAATCTTCTTGTATGACTTCAGCCTCCTTGTGTGGTGTTTTTAAGCAACTTTTTCTGTCAAGTCAGATGGATACTGGTTTAATACATGACAACCCTCATTCATAATGTTGAATTTTCATTCACTTTGTCCCTTATCATTGTGTCTGGCCCAGTGACTTACTGTTACTGCTGCAGCCCTTGGGATGTAAGACAAACCTTATGTATTTTTTCTTCATCAGTATACCATCTCCCTTCACATCTTGACTGAAAGTAGTGTTTCTCATGATTTCTTACTGCTTTCACTCTGCGTTTTTTTCAGCTCTTCTATTAAAAAAACAGCAGAAAACACAGTGGAATACATTTGTATGGCAAGTGCAGTGTTTTATGGTAATGCCAGCCTCTATTGTCAAAGGTATATTACAGGCGACTTTCTGACCAGCACATGCAATACAGCCCAGTCTTGAGACTTTAGATCCATATGTTGCAGTGAATCTAGCAGGGGCAGAGGGAAATATCTGCTCCTATATAGTGGATGCTTGTTAAAAGTATTAAGAGGACTATGAAAAGTAGGGTAGCTGTAAGAAAAATGAAGTATAATTTATCCAATAAATCACCAAACAAGAAAGGAACATTACATAGTAGAAATCATTTCAGATAATACTAAAATATGTGTGACTTGGAGAAGACCACAGAGACTCTAATCGAAGGCTGCTGTAGAGTGAAACTGCTGATTCAATATATTGAGAATAAATGCACCAGCAATACCATAAAATTTACTAGACTCAGTCTTGTCTTCTGATTCTCCAGAGGACATAATTGTGCATCCAGAAAAGCAGATCAGACCCACAAGGCTACCAATGAATCGAGTGGCTCTAATTCTGATTTTGGTGTAAGTTAAGAGTTAAGCGTATGGCCCAGCACATTTTTGCAGTTAGTTTGTTGACATCAGAAAAAACAGGTGTACTTCCGGAGTAATTCAAGGGAACAAAACAGCTTTAATACCAAAATTGCTACACAAGCTATATAGCATTATCTTTCTTTCTTTCTTTCTTTTTTTTTTTTAAATTCTGGACCCAACTATGTATAAACTTATGCTCTACTAACATCAGTAGAGATACTCACCAAAGTAGGATTTTGAAGGTCAGTTCTTTATGTCCAGTCCTCCATCACACTGTGAAACAGATTATGAGAAGATTAGTTTTCCTCTGACCTTATCTTTGCATTCACTTTGACAGGGAAAAAGCACTGCATTGTAGGCAAAATTTTCAGTTGGAACTAAAAAGAAAACCTTTTCTTATTTTCTTTTTTTTTTTTAAAAAGAACCTAAGAAAAACACATTTATAATTCATCAGAAATAATGCTGATTGTGAAATACTAAGTCATTTTCATGCAGTTTGCATAGAGATAAATGTGAGGAAAAAGAGAAAAAATAAGTGTTCTATGTTGCACTTGATGCACTATATAATATATATACACACTTATTGGAACAGCCCTTTCATCTAATGCTTGAAGAACTGAGATTTGTCGCTTACCTTCTCCGTAACAGAGGGGAGTACTCTCTAAATGGAGTCCAAAGATCCGTAACAGAGGTCTTACTCCTTAATAGGATCATCATCTGCTGCTTGCCCATACTTCCTTCAGCAATCTGAGGCCCCTAGGCTCATGCACCTTGTGTTATATTTCTGCAAGAAAACGGGATGAGTGTGTACTGATGCTCAGGGCTGCCTTTTATTAAAGGTTTTTTGACTCAGTGGAAGATCAGCACTGAAACAGGAAAAGTCTGCTCACTATTGCTTTGATCCCCGCTTTAACAGTGATCTTACACATAGCTGTCCAGGGGCACGCAAGGAGAGAAGCTGTTACAAAGCCATTGCTTTCCCCATGTGTGTTAGCCAAGCAGGAAACACTACATGCCATTCGGGGAATGGGCACCACATATTCACTGCTTCACATTTTGGAAGTGTGGGAATTTTCACGCAGATAAATTGCTTATCTCTGTCCTTTAAAAGACTGAAAAGTGGCTTGATATTCCAAATACTAAGGTTTCCATAAGCAGGGAGTTAATGAAGCATTTTAGTCCTTCTCTCTTCCTCTCTCTTGGTTCTCTGCTTTTGAATAAAGGGCGAGCATATTAGCCTTTCTTTCAGCATGGTACACAGAAGTTACTTTCCTCTATCTGGATACTGATTCACACAAGGCATATAGGAACTTGATAGCTTGGAAAGATGAACTTCCTGTTGAAATAAGCTGACACTGACTGATAGATTCAGAAGTTATTGAAGGAAGAGGTACACACACACGCAGGCACACGCCAAGTATAATTGCATCTTTATAACAGCCTCTTTACATGCTGTAAAGGGGCAGGAAAAGGCACACATTGAAGTATTTCTCTATTTCCTTTCATGTTTAAATCATGAAAAAACGTAAAATGCTACCAAACTTGGACAGATTCTATACTCGCTTCACACTAGAGCTAGACGTCAACAAGACAGTCATCTAACCAACATGGGCTTGTAAAGATCACTCCTTGCCTTTACCTAAAAGTTTTATATAGCACACTAGTTTCTCGTAAAGAGTTGGAACAATCATAGTTAATATTAAATCACGTTTTCTTGAACTTTGTAGCATTTTATTACTGAGGTGTAGATAGTCATCATATTTTATTAGGGCATTCACTGATTCTGAAAGCTATGTGCGTTTACTTTTAAAACGGCATTGGCTGTTACATGCTGCTTTTTGACAGCAACCTTGCACAGGAGGTTTCTCCCTGATAGCAGCAACCCATCTGGAGGGTCCAAATCCTTCTCTACCTATGTAACGATTTGGAAACCATGCATGCATTCAGGGGTAAAAATTAGCCTCTGGAGTGCACTTGCCTTATAAAACTTTGATTTGGGGCTATTTGCTTCACTATAGCATAAGAAAATGGAGTAACAACTCAAGCTATATGTCTGCAATGACTTGTGAGTGATCTCCTAACTACACTTGAAAGAAAGTTCAACCATCCCTTAAACCTGCATGCTTCAGGCTGAACAATTCAGACAGATGTTTAATCACTTCATATTCACTAGGAAATGGCTATTCAATGGCTGTAGAATTTAAAAGTGGCATTATGAGATGAATGCTTCATGTTATTTCTATATTGGCATTCCCTTTTAGAAGCATAAGTAAAAACAATTCAGCTGAATCCAATACGGTTTTATCACATAAATTTCAATCACCGTATTTTTTTTTTTAATCATTAGATACCCTTTTAAATTTTTACTAGCAGAGAAGCCCAAGGCTATAGTGCAAGTTGATGCAAATGACAAGAGATGAAAAAGGACTCTCCAACTTCTCAGAAAGGGAGGTGTAGACTGGGTAAAAGGTGAGTGCATTGTTTAACTGAATCTGCATCGATAATTATATGGAAAATATTTAACTTAGAGCAACACAAAAAAAGCACGACCTCAAAACTTTTAACAGGTAATTCATCAAGTGCCAGGCTGAAAATACCTCTTCAGAAGAAAAACTGTAATAAATCTGCAGTTGTTGGTTACAGTATGCTAAATATTGTGAAACACTTTCCTAAAAGAAAGACACAGTGTTGTTTTGATAAGATTAAGGTGCATTTCAGCAAAGCATACACATTATTCTACATTTTACTGTTTGGCAATTTCAATGCTCTTCTTCAGAGAAAGCAGAATTTTATAATGATTAACATGCTGTGCTGTGGGAAGCATAGACTCTACAACAATACTACTCTTGTGTTGCACTAGCCTTCCTCATCTATAACATCAACACAAACAGTTTTTCAAATGAGTAACCAGCATTTCTAAGATAAGTCCTTCCTTTAACTACAATTGATCATGCGTGATTGTGTATTGCAGTGTCAACAGAGGCCTCAGCAAGCCTGACAAACTTCCACTGAGTCCCGTACCAAAAGCTCAGGTCCCAGGAGAGTGGGAGTCTGGGGTTTAGCAGAAAAATGGGACACCCCAATCCCCAAACCATCTTTTTGTCCCACCAAGAAATAGTGTGTCACCACAGTGCTCAGGATTAGACATTTACCCTTCAAACTGAGAGTCTATTTCCTCCACTCCCAGAAATATCTTACATGGGTTGTGTTATATTGGTAAGACATATTATGCAAACTAATAGTTGCGTCTAAATGTATTGTCATGCATGCCTGTTTTCTAATTCTTGTTACCAGAGAACTCAGAAAAATTATTTAAAGTCCCCTTATAATTCCTCCTGGCAGTGGAGCAACTCGGGCAGGCAGCCAAGGAATTCTGTGTTCAAATCTGTAGTCAGGTATTTAACAGTATGAAGTGCAGATGGGCAGTACTATGTCAGTACTGCACAGTGGACACAAAGAAGTTTCATAGTTCCACCAGGCTTCATGGTTCTATCAAACCCTTGGGAAAAAAAGTCAATGGACCTGGTTGAGGAGGCATACGTCTTTTTCTCTCTCTTCTCACAAATGTGATTTTAAAAGTTTTAAATAAGGAACGCTATTTCCTAGTGAATTGAATAGCAAGCTAATGTAGGGAGCACAGTGACCCTCCCAAGCTTGGGGAATAGACTTTCCTACTGACCCACCTTCATCCATTCCTATCCCGAGGCACATCAGCTCATCCTGACCCAGGCATGCAGCAGTTCTGCTCTTGTGCTTTACTGAAAAGAGCTGGGATGGCCAATGGCCAATGAATGGCTGGGACAAGTGGAGCTTGCAGGCTGCAGTCAGCTCTTCCTGAGTGCTGCAGCTAATAGGATGTGCAAGTAGTGATTCCAGCCTAGGCTGGGCAAAAAAGAGAGAGAGTGCCAAAGGTCTCTTTCATAGATGTCACAATACTGAAATATTGTCAATTAATACTGATACTGTGCACATGATGTCACTAAAGATATGTTTCTAGTTCAACACGGGAAGGGCAAAATCTTAAAACCTTATCAGAATATACATTGCATTCTGCCATCCCACTGTACACAAAGCACCTCTCAATGGATATTGCATGGGTAAACTGGTTGTGCAGTGTCTCATTCATTATGTCTACCTGTTTACCTATCAGCATTCCAGAAGCTGGGAGACATTTTAGCATAAAGACTTATGGACTTACATTAGTTTATTATGGCTAGCTTGGGAGATAGTAGGCAACACAGTGGGATGGTGCTGGGCTGTTGTGGCAATGACCATTTGTCTTCCAGCTTATGACTTGGGGGATGTGCTACAAGTAGTCCAAATAGCATGAGATACAAGGTTATGGATGACTCCAAATTCTGACATGCTTTCTTGTCCTCACTGTAAGCATAGATAAATAGGTTTTTGATATAGGAAACAGGATTTACCTATTGCCATCTATTAATGCTATCAGAAACCTATCCCTTGCTTCACCTTTATACCCCTACTGTTTGAGAGACTAGACAATGCAGATGTCCACTTTCATCTCTGGGACTTCTCCCGCCTGTGCTGGTGACAACCACCATCCTGTGCTTCTCTAACACAGAGTACTTGCTGCTTCTTTGCCCCTGCAGCATTGCTTACGGTCACACAAACCCTTTAAGTCTGCATCTCATCTATCTCATCATCCTCACCTTCAAGGTTTTACCTGACATCCAACTTCTCTTATGTCTTCTCTCATGGCATTGTCTCTCCATTCCCCTCTTTTAGAGACTCTTCCTAGGCACTCTTTTTGCATCCCTTGTCACTTAGTAGCAGTTTTGCAAGTATGATGTCTTACTCCTTTCATACTTTCATACTCATACCCATATTATTACCCTTTAATGCCACCCTGCATGCTGGAAATTATCTATTTCTTTTGAGTCACATAACCTCCTTTAGCTTCCTCCATATCTTTCCTTAAAAGCCATTTCTTCCTCAACAATTTCCAGTTATGCTATCCCCACTCTTGAGTTTTCATGTGAATGCCACTGGCCAAAGATAACCTAAATTTAACCATCTGGGCACAGTATTTACTCACTTATTTGCTAGATAGCTGTCAAATGGGTATCTCATTGGACAACTTGGTTAGCTAGGACATGGGTTACATTATCCTTGTGTACTGTTATGGGAGGGAGCAGTTGCAAATTTGTGTTCTTGCAGCAGCTAGTTTGTGGTTGTATGATGTTCAACTCATTTACAGGTAGTCTCAGTAGATGGGACAAAGGGCCATTTTTTCTTATTATTGTTAAAACATTGATAATACTGTTGAAGGTCTCCATAAACTGAAAAACCTCACAGTTTAGGACGTAGTGCAAGTTTATGAGCTTGTTTCTAATTCAACTTATATCATGATTGAAAATAATGTTGATTATAGGGAAGTCTCAGACTGGACCTAAGTTATCTTGGTGAAAGAATCTTTTATTTTCTCCTGCTTACCCTGTTAATGGTGGACTAACATACTTTGCCTTTGGAGTCAGAAGAATGAAGTCCACAAGGTGCCTTTTCTGCAGGGGACCTTCCTCTTCAGAACTCACTCTCCACTTTAGAGACCAAAACTTAAGTCTCTTTGCCTTCAGGATCAGCTTAAGGCACATACTTGTTTGGATGAAAGGCTGATATTTTGTTTTGCCAGACAATATGCTTCTGCAACTCATTTATTGACGAGCCATGGAAACATGAAGGTGTTTGTGTTCTGGCTGAAGTTACACACACCATAAAGTTTACCAGCTCATTCTAATGTAAGAAGTGATGTGTTACTGTTTTTGTTCAGCAAGATCTCCGATTTTTTTTTCTATTTTCATTTCATATGCATTAGCAGATATAAAGTATGTGTTTTTCCTCATCTACATGCCTTTCAGAAGTAGGCAGAATTGATAATTTGCCCCACGTTTTGGTAATCCATGACCCTCCTTAAAATCATCTGTTTCTTCCTAGTGCAAACTGGGAAGGATTCTACTGCCCCACTAACTTTCTTAAAATGGCAAAAGCAGCTGCATCTAATAGTCTTCTGAAAGCAATTTATGCTATCCATTTTATAGGCTTTCACTGGTTAAATTACAGTGAATACGGAGGAGCAGGTTTTGTGAACCACTAGCAGATGTTCACTGTTGCTAGTTTTATGACTCTTGTAGAACAGCAGGAACAGACTATGTGGAAAACTTTTTGTGTGTGTGATTTTGCCATCTCATACTGTTCTCACAGCACTGGCTTGGTAATGATATGAAAAAGCTTGGGAGGTAAGCTTTGATGGCTGACTAGCTGCTGTTGAGGCTGTCAGAAAGCTCCTTCTGTAAAGTGTAGCTTGTTTTAAAAAGCCTGTGGCTGAGACAGATGGGTTAGCTGGAAATATGTCATTTATAATATAATCAAATGCTTGACCTCTTATTCAGGTATTAGTTGTTATGACATGGATGCTGAATGGTTAAACTGTCTCACAGTTTGTTTCCTTCAGATGTAAACTCTGACAGCTTTGTGTGAAATGCTAATTTTGGATGAAATTATCATGTTAGCATGATTTTTTTAACACTTTGTTGTGAAATGATCACAAAAGAGTTTCACATAAAAAGCAAGAGTATCAGAATCTGTAAATTTCAAATGTTTTCTTCAAATAATGCCTTATTTTAAACCTGGCCCAAGTTTTGTTAAGGTGTGCATCAATGTAGTAATTTACTGTCTTTCCTTGAGCTAACAAGTCACTTGGTTGAAATGGTTTTGTAGACAAATACATGCTGTGGGCAGAGGAAGAGATCTTTGATGCAGAATCAGCCTTGCTCTTCATCTGAAGAGAAATGAATTATCATGGGCACAGACAGCATAGGGACAGAGCAAGGCTGGGTTTGTGATAGCACTAGCTTTACTATAACTTAATAATATATCCATCTACAGAGTCTACACCTCTTTCTTTCCTCCATCCCTATTGCCAATGGATAGGTAGCTTACAGGAGTTATCAGAGCATACGTGTATTAAGAGTGACTGTAAGCAGCTGTGATAAAAGCTTATTCTTAATACTGGAAAGCCAAAGCATGCTAAACATTTGAAATATCAGAACTGAGAGTGTTTGCACAATACTAATACAGCCCTTTTGTGTCTATGCATTAAAATTTATTATAATACAAACACAGATTGAAGATAAAATAAGAATAGGGCAGAATCTTAGTGCAAGCATAAGTAATTCTGCAGAGCTTGATTTTGCAACCTTAAGTTATTATTTTGGCACAGATATCTGGATATAGTTCTCCTTGTTCCTTTTTTCTAAGAGCAAAGGCGGGGTGGGGGGATAAAAATAAAATTAAAAAATCAAACCAAACTCCGTGAAAATTATGCCATCCTCTAGGTAAAGCAGTAGTGGAGGGAATGAGTTGTGCAGTTTTCCAGCACAGACACCTCATGGAGCAGGTCATGGAGCAGGCAAAAGCAAGAGCCAAGGATCCTAGTGCAGGCTGTGCAGGAGAACGTGGTCTGCTGCACACAAGGTCTTCTGCCCCTTTCTCTCCACTGGCTTTTTGTTAATCTGCTCTCTTTCTCTCCTGATATCATTTACTTGCACAGTCCAGCAAGAGGGTATAATTTAAGACAGATGCGTAAGGGGGAAAAACTGGGACAAAAACAGTTGAAAGACAGCTGAGTGGGAAGAAGGGAAGTTAAGATGAATGAAGGAGGAAAACAGACAGTTTGATGTTTACGATGTTAAAGTCTGAGCTACATGACAAGCGACTGGAACCCCTGAAATTTGGAACCTCTGAAAACCAATTCTAATAGTTTTGTCTCAAAAATTCTAGGCATTTTTCCACTTTAAGTATTCTCTTTCCTAATTTCTTTTTCATTTCTCCTAATTTAGAGCAAATTTAATCTGTTCAGCAACTGCTATCTATGCAGCTTTTTAGATACCTTTTAACTATATACATGCTATTACCACATCTGCACCAGACACTTAATTATAGCAAGGCTAATGTACGCATCTCTTCTCTTTTAGGACACGTCTGATGTCAAAGACTTTGTGTGGTTTTAGGAAGAAATCAGTAAGTTTAGTAAGAACAGGTCCAGAGGATATTGATTCTTACCATGACTTAAATTCATAGTCTGCCTTTCACTAATTTGTGATTTCTTTCCTCACATTTCCATTGAAATCTTAATTATTTTTTCAGTCTTTAAAGTGAATAACACCAAATGCAATCCATTTACAATAGGACTCAGTTTAGTTATATACTTTCTTGTCCTATAATATGTACAACCCAAATATCATTGCACAAAAACTTGGTGTAGGTTGCTTGTGCTGAGTGCTCAGTGTGTTCCTTCTGTTACCAGAGTCAGTGGTAAGTCTCTCTGCTCCCTACTGCCTTGTGCACAGCCCTTTCTTGCCCTACCATCGACATCTGAGCTCAGCTGTATATGAGGAAGTTTTCTTCTTTTTTCATAGCACCACAACCATTCTTAGAGGGAGAGTTTACCTCTCTCCACTTTTTCCTTAGCAAGGGACCTATCTCTGAATTGGGCTTTTTGCAGCTCTTGAATCTACAGATTTCATACTATTTCCAGAAGCTGAGGTTCAAGAATGGGGGAAGTATGGGAAAGTTCATATTAGCATTATTTCTGCTATTCTTGTTTTGGGTAAAAATAATATCCCATTTCCATGAGCATTTAATAAATACACTATTATTACTTTGCATAACAATACCATAGTTCTTCTTTCCTATAATGTAGTCAGTTGTAAATATTCTATACATTTTATGGGTAAGGGCTTCAGCAGTGCCGTATTTATTCATATGAGAATAGCAATTTTGTGAATGAATTATTTTTGACAACATTTCTGTTCTCATGACGTTAACGAAATGCTTGAAGAACGACTGACTCCACAGTGTGATGGAAGACTTACTCCCAGAGTGATGCCACCAACATTCATGTTTGCTTTTACAGGTTGATGACCAAATGAAGTTGCTTCAGAACTGCTGGAGTGAACTCTTAATTCTAGATCACATTTACCGGCAAGTGGTACATGGGAAAGAAGGCTCCATCCTTCTGGTTACCGGGCAACAAGTAAGTGTATGGGCTCAGAGAAGTATTGATGGCTTTTTTAATAATCATTTTCAAAACAGCAGGAGTTTAACTAGGTCAGAAGCACTTCTGTGTTCTCAGAGATTCTCCACAAATAATGTAGATAAAATGACTTGTGCACTCTGTTCCTAGTCTGCTGATTACAGTTAAACTTATAAAAGCAGATATAATCATAAGCACTTTGCTTTTCAAATATACTTGTATACTTCAGTGATTGAAAAATAGCAGATGAGAAGTGTTTCTCAAGAAGTTGTATTTCTTTGGGGCTAAAATGGTTTCTGACAGCAACAACAACACTCCCAAACCTGATGCTTTAGGTCTAAGCAATTATAGCCTATTTTCCCTTCAGAATTGTGGTTTACTCAAAAGAATTACTAGCTGGGTGAGAAACCTAGTGAACCTGCTGCTACCTCAGAAATATCCTACTTTTAGAGAACTAAGCATGTGTGACAAACTCGGAAGCTGAGACCTCTAATCCCAGGAAAATCATTCAATCCATAGGCTATAAATGCAGTTATTGTCTCAGAAGCTTTCTCAGGACATGCACCCTCCAGTTTCTGCATAGCTTTCCAAGGGTTAATTTTCTTCAGGTGTCAGATGCATAGATGTCCCAGTATGCAAGAGCAATAGTGTGGCATATATTAGGAAAACTGTGAGAAAACCCAAAGGAAATAGAAGGTTTTGTCTCCCTCATAATTTCCAAAGGACAAAAAACTTGACAGTAAAATAAGAACCATATTCCTAAAATTCTTATTCTCATTTTAACAGGAAAAAAAATCCCATTATCAAAGAGAAGCAAAGTGTGCCTGTACATTTTGTTCCTGATTCAAAGTGAAAATAAACGATGCCCCACTGGTATTTAAGTAGCCGTAAACTGAACCTCTTCACTTCATACACACACGGGAAAGAGCTCCTTTTTCTAAGATACATCATTTGTGTCTGCATATTGTAAAATATGTTTTCAGCTTTAGTTATAATTTTAAAACTGTAGTAATTTTGTAACACTAAGAACAAGTGTTTATAAGAATCAGGAGGAGAAATAACTGTTTGCATTTATGATTAAAAGGTGTACAGTAGAAGGGAGAAATGGTCAACTTGTCTAAGAAAAGAAGTGGGCAAACTCAGATTCTAGCTATGGAACTGATTCCTGCACCTTTGTGGAAAGTCACTAACCTGTCTGAGATAAAGTTGTACTCCCTAATGATGAGCAAAAATTAGTGACATTCCTCTTGATTTATACAGGCGCTATTGAGAAAATGACAGATCCCCTTTCCATTTCATGATCTGCAAAACATGGACAATTGTACCAGTAATTTTATTTACCACACAGGGTGCTTTTGTTTATTCCTTTGCTTATAAAGTATATTGACAGTTTTCTGTTCCTTAGAGACCTGCTAAATTAGCGTCTCATTTGTTAGGTGATTAGGTAGTTTTTAAAGGGGACATCTAAGTCCCACTGAAGTCATTAGAGACATATAAATACCCTTAAATTCTAGCCATTGTTCCCATTTTTCCACAGTAATAATTATTAGCTCATTAGCCACTTTTATCTTCTCTTGAAAAAAAACCCAAACCTCAGCTGTACATGATCTCAAGGCAAAGCAGAGCATTTCATCACTGTTGAACAACAGCTAGCAGGATGCTTATTAAATGTAGTGTTTGCAAATCATCATCTAGTTTTGGAAATTGTATATTCCCAGGCACATTCATAGTCTCCAACTAAATTAAAACCTGGCTAAATTGGACTGATTGCATCCATTTTTGACCCAGATTTGTCAAATAGGTTTAATACATCCTTCTTTCAACCCAATTTCCCTTTCCTATGCCAAAGTGTGTAATTTTGAAGTCACCGCCATCACCCCTAGTGTCCCATCATCTTCTGTACACTCCTCTTCACATTTAGGCTTCTTGAATAGCATGGAGCCAAATTACAAGAACAGCCAACAAGAATACTACATTCTGTCCTTTTCCTTATGGATGGACTCCTCCTCATTTCATGCTTGCTAATGGTGGGAGAACATACTCCCATGCAAGCACCACAGATTCTCCTTGAGAAAGAGGTTGACACCAGACCTGAAGTAAATATGCAGTCTCTAGCTGCTGTTTCTGAAACTAGAACAAGTCTGAAATCTACATGTAATGCCACTGTATTGTCCTGATTTTGTTCAGCTCTGGTCACTGTCATCCTAGATTAAAAGCCATATTGCTTACAGAAGGAGTGGACAGAGCAGCATGGATGGTGCCTGCTCTTGCTGGGCTGTGTGTGGCACGCATGCACATGGAAAGACCACTGGTAGTTGAGGTATTGTAGAAATACCACTACTATTCCAGTACATGAGTTGTATGCAATTTGCCATTCAAAAGTATTTACATTCAAAACCACAATATATTTAAATTATTTTCATGGGTGAAAATCATTCATTGAAGAGCCTCTTTTATTTAGATGAACAAAGCTGGGTGAGCTAAGCAGAAGATTTGAAATATCTAGAATTGTCAGACCTACAAATCTTAAAAATCAGAATAACCCAGGCTGGAAGGGATTTTAGAGTCTCTAGTTTACCCGCCTGCTCAAACCAGGTTTCTCAGGGCTTTGTCCAATGGTGCTTTGAAAACCCTCAAGGATGGAAACTGCCCAACCTTCCTGTGCAGCCAGCACCACTCCTTGACCATCTTCATGGGGAGAAAGTTTTCCCTTAGTTCTTGTCTAAATCTCTTTTTTTGTTTTCAACTTACACTCAATGCTGTTCACTCTTCTCCTCCCTGTGCTCTGCTGCAAAGCACAGAGCCTGCGAGACCTCATTCATAAAGACTGAGGCAAAGGCAGGACTGCATACCTCAGCCTGGTCTGCATCTGTTACAACTAAATCACCAGCTGAATCCCACAGCAGACCACATTTTCCTTGTTCATCCTCTAACTAGCAACTTGACATCCCTTGCAAGTCTCAACTCTAGCTGAAGACTGGCTATTTTAACATCACCCCTACATACCTGGACAGTGCTTCTAAATCGCTTGTTCTGAGCCATTCCTGGCTTCAGCTGCTGTATACTGCCTTTCTGCATTGTAGCTCAGCTGTGAGCCAAGCCGATCCAGTACAACTGCTTCTTTTCCTAAGTGTGAAGATGGATCATCTTGGCAGCATCAACTCTGTTGTCATTCTAAGACACAATGCCAGATCAATTGTATTTATGAAAGGACAATTATCACTCTGTATTAACTGTAAAATAAATCCAGTAAGCCACACTTCTAGATGCAGACATTATGAGTCTTTGCTATTGCACTAAATGCTGCGTACTTTCTGACTGCTGCCCTGATCCTTTCAGTTCTGCCAGTAGAGAAAGGGAAATAGCCATGCCACCATCTCATAAAAATTAGTTGATTAAGGTGTGGAAAGCACTCTGGCACTTCTCATGAAAAGTGCTGTATATGTTTTCATTTACTGCTACCAGCAAAGCACTATGAGAAAAATTACAGTCAATCATCTGGCTTTCAAAGATATTAACTAGCTAGCCTGCTTTATTACCTGAAAGATCATGATTATTGTCTCAAGTTAGCAAATTTAAGACCTCAGAAGCCTCAATCCTTGGTTTCCTAAATATATCCTTCCATAAAAGCTACTCATAAACACAGTCCTTTTTACAATCACAATCAAGGGGGAAGCTGTAAGGGGGGAATTTATCACCACTTAATTAGAACATACCTGCTTTCTCCACTTAGGCTGCACAGCCTCTGTTCCACAGACACAAAAGTGAAACTTCATCCAGCTCCCCAGGGCCATACCACTGTCAGCTCTATACTATAGGTATCTAAAATAGGCTCGTGTTTAGAAGCACACTCAATAATTTTCAAATGCATTGGCTTAAAATCCATTACCTTAGGGCATTCTTATCACATTTCCATACATCTGCATATCCCTCAAGCCATTGGCTTATCAGTTTTACCTATTGTCAATCCACTGTTCTCACTTTGATGGGGAAAAAGTGCAGTCAGCAACAAAGTAGTAAGCATTGTCCCTTGCACCAAAAAGGAAAAAAAAAGGGGGGGAGGACTGTGCTGTATTTTATTTTGTTATTTATCTGGTTGAGATTTCATAAATGAAGTTCTTTTGTGTGTATGTGTTTCAAGAAAGCACTTTTTTTTCAGATCATTACAATTCCTCAGCAGTTCCTCAGAAACAAGTTCCTCCCTATGCTGCACATTTCATTTTCTGCACTAAGTACTGCCCCTCAGCAGTAGCAATTACCATTTCAAACAGAAATAAAATAGCACAAATGCATTTTACAACTCTCCAAATTTCATAATAGAAAACAGCTAAGGAGTGATTTGCAATGCAGTGGTTAATTCTAAATCATTGCCAATATGCTCTTCACATGCCAAGTTTTGTAGGCTTGCCATGTGGCATCTAATTGTAACAGACCATTTCTAATTACAGAACATTAATCCCTCCAACCTGAGCACTTTCCTTTTGTACCTTCTACACCAGCAATACACGGCCAGCTTCCAAGATCCAGCACACACAGGGTAGATACTAAAGCTCTCTACAGAATGTCATTGTTCATGCATTTTCATGCAGCAGTCAACACACAACACATGAATTGTAGCCTTGGCTGCCCAGGCGTGAGCTGCTCATTTTCTTCATACCTACACTCTACTTGTTGTTGCCAAATTTTCCCTCTGCTGAGTTTGATCAAAACCTTTCAGATTAAAAAGGCCATCCAAAATCATGCCTAAATTCAGATTTTTTTGAGATTGTTGAAACTGCTAATTTAGTTAAAGTCATCACATAAATATGTCTTTACACTTGGATTTCTATTATTCAAAAGCATAGCACCAGAGAAGAGCATGACAGATAACCAAGATCTTGACAGTGTTGTGTTTTGAAGCAAATCAAAAATTAACTTCAATTTAGATCAGATTTTTGTGGCTTGAACCTCTCCCTAGATGTGATACTTGCAGACCTTTCAGCTGTACCTTGTTGAAAGGTGATGATGCATGGCCTGAGGAATTTTCTGTGGTGATGTAATCTCTGTTAGACTTACCCACTTGCAAAGAAGGCTTCTACTGTCTCAGTGTAGCTCTATTTGCTGAGGGTTTTGGAGAATCTGTTGAATCTGTATGAATACATACACTAGTCACAGGTGTAGCTTTGGAGAATCTGTTTGTCTGGGGAACAGACTTCCACGTTCAAGGAAAGATCACCTTGGCGCTGAAAAGGTTCTGAAGAGGCAGCTGAACTTTCAAGCTGTGGGCTATAGTATCGCAGATCACCCTTACAGAAGTATCACTGTTGTACAAAAGTTACAAAGGTGTTAAAGGAAGGAGTGTCTTGAAAGGACAACAGAAAGGAGTTGGCAAAAAAAGTGCATAAGGAAATGGGCTTTTGTGTTCTTCCTAAGAAATGACTAAAAATACATACACTAGTCACAGGTGTA
>NW_010228559.1:0-4970 GCF_000690775.1 Eurypyga helias
ACCAGTCTGTGATTCTATGATTTTTAGGGGGAAGAAGAGGGGTGGTGAAGGCCCCGGGGGCTCCCGGAGGACTTGGCGTGTATGGAGAGGGGCAGCTTTGAGAAGAGTCCCCGGGGAGGAGAGGCCGAGGAGGCCAGTGCTGTGGAGGAAGCCCTGGGGGTGTAGTGTTTTTTGGGGAGGAAGCCTTGGAGGAAGGGGCAGTCAGCAGTGGGGTGCGAGAGGGTGCCTTGCAGGAGTAGGGTGCCAGGCTGGGACGTGGAGGGGGGCTGGTGGCAGGAGTGGGGTGGCCCTGGAGGACAGGCACCCTGGGGAGTGCCCATGTTGGGTGAATGCTGTGGGTGGGGGGAGGGCCGCTTTGGGGGGGTGTGAGGGGGGTGAATTGTGGGGGTGGTGGGAGGGCCGCTTTGGGGGTGTGTGAGGGGATTGGAAGGCTGTGGGGAGGGGTTGTCTTGTGAGGGTTAATCCCCTCAGGGTGAGGAGAATTTGAGGGGTTGGTCTTCCAGGAAAACTGGTCAAGGTCCTGAGGGAGGGTGGGGGTGTCTGCAGGGATGCTCTGCCATAGTGGGAGGTCTCCTGGAGTTGGGAGGGGGCTTTGGGGGTGTGCGGTGAGGTGGAAAAGAGGTGGACTTCATCCTGTGGGTGTGGGGCTTCCACCTGGATGGGTGGAAGCCAGTGCAGAGCAAAGACTGGTGGCTCCTGGTGCCAGCTGCCCTCGTGGGAGGGCGGGCAGGCCTCATTGCAGGGGAATACCGGTAATTGGATAGACCTATAGGCATGTGCTGTAAAAAAAACCCATCCTTAAGGAGCTACAGGGGTGGGGTGGTTGCATACCTGTGTCCTAGATGTGAAGGTTTGTCAAGTGTGAGAGAGCTTCTGGCTCTTTACGCCTGGTAGGTGCTGTGATGAAGACTGAAGGTGTTCTGTGGTGTAAGAAGGGGCTGGGGACCCTCTTCCTAAGGTTGACAATGTGCCGGATCTGCCTTTGGGGACCCTCTGCCTAGGGTCAGTGATGTGCTAGGCCTGTGTTTTGGCTGCAGCAGGAAGCAGCAGCTTGGTTTAAGAGTGAGCTGGATCCCAAGGTACTTTATTTCCTCGTTACGAGTGCTGCACGGAAACTGTGCATAAGGTTGCTCGAGGAAGCTGCTGGCCGAACATGTCTGGTCGCATGCAGCGGGGGCAGGACACCAGCGATGCTGGGCGGCACACGCTGGAGAAGCCAGTTTCCCCTGAGCCATCCTGCCGTTTGCGTCACCCTTGCTCGGAAGCAGAGAACTGGCGGGGTCTGAAAGTTAATGTTTTGTGGTTGAGAGGTATCGAAATCCATCCAGTTCTTGGCAGCGTTGGCTGTCTGGGGAGAGGCTGTGGTACTGCCGGCCCCAGCAGAAGGACAGGGGGGAGTTGGGTGAGGAGTTGCACAGCTGTCAGCACACACAGCAAGGAAAGATTACAATGTCGATTTGCATTTGGGGCTGGAGTCTTGTAAGTTGCTATTTTTAGCAAGCCGTTTCCTACGGTGTGTCTGAGTGTCTAATATTTGCCGCTGTCAGACTGACCGAGCGGCACTCAGCAGGTCGTTTCGTTTCCCTGGTGGAGTTACGTGGGCTTTTTCTTTCCATCATCGAAAGCAACTGTTGCTTGATGAGTCTTTGGGCTTTTGCTCCGACAGTTTCTTGTCATTTTAGAAAGGGTAGGCGAAAGAGGGAAGCGTGTGTGTGGTTTTGTGTGGTGCCGTCTGTAACGCTTCACCCCGCACGTAAAACACGTTTGCCCCGATGCCGGGGAACAGCCAGTGCCACCCCAGCTGGATGGCAAGGGGTAAGAGAGGAAGCTTTCCTGGGCAGGGAACACTGTTGAAGGACTAACTAACTGGGAACGTTTTCTGTCTTGTCAGTGGGAGTCGGTCTTCGAAAACATTCAAACCCAAGAAGAATATTCCCGAAGGTTCCCATCAGTATGAACTCCTGAAACACGCGGAAGCGACTCTGGGCAGTGGTAACCTTAGACAAGCGGTGATGTTGCCAGAGGGAGAGGACCTTAATGAGTGGATTGCAGTTAACAGTAAGTGCTACCAATGAGGATCTGCCTGAGCAGGAGAACCCCAAAACCTCTTGGTTTTATGCTTAATAGAACCTAGAAATTCCCTCAGTGAAGTTCTTATCCCCGGCACGCTCTGAGGTAACAGAGTTAGGCTAAAAGGAAGGCAAGCGGTGTGCTGGGCGGACAGGTCCAGCGTCAAAGGGGTGTTGTGCTCCAGAACACTGCGGAAAGGGAGAAACAACCTGCACCGTTGTGGTTTTGGGGTGGGGATTTTTTTTTTTTTGAGTTCAGAGTCACAGAGGCGATTGGGTTTGTGAATGGTTATTTCTGTACCGGGGAGTAAGCCTCGAGTATGGATATTTGGAATTACAGAGTCAGCGTGGTCGGCTGCAAAAACGGTGGCAGCGAATAATCCAGGGAAAAAGCGGGACTGTGTTCTCCACTGAACTCTGGGTTTGTGGAGTTTCTTTTTGGGTTTTGATTGTCATTTTGTTGTGTGCTTTAAAAAGCTAAATACTACAAGTTTATTTTGCTATCAGCACTTGCTCTCTCTGGCCTTCAACTTTGTTTCTTTGAAGCCGAGAGGAGGAAAAAGTAGTTTTGAACAACACAGAACAGTTAAGTCAGGCCACAAGCTTTCAAACTAAGGAACCAACATCAACCCAGTTTTTGAGTCGCTGTCGGTTTTTTAAAGGTACCTGGAAGCGAAAGCAGTTGTTTCCAAGGCGTGGAAGTGGAGCTTCACGCCGTACCAATCGGCTAGGGGCGGTAGCCAAGGGGTGAAAAATGGCCAGAGCGATTCAGAATCCTAGCTGGCCCCAATGTCCCCAAGTCGCTGGCCACGTGACGTCGTGTGGCAGGGGACTTTTGCTCTTTGCTGAGAGTTTTGTGGCGCGTTCACCGCGCGACAGCGATCCTCAGAGGCCGCATCAATTGAATGGGAGCAAACCGGTGCTCCCGCCTGAGTAAACCCGATGCGTTTCCTTTCCAGCGGTGGATTTCTTCAACCAAATCAACATGCTGTACGGGACCATTACGGAGTTCTGCACGGAGGTGAGCTGTCCGGTCATGTCCGCAGGACCAAGGTAGGATGCTTCCTGCCGTCTACGGCCGCAGTTTAAACGTGGGGAAGTGGGTGGGCACGCAGGTTGCTCAAGTGTGTGCAGAAAGAAGCTAAAAAGAGGATGGGATGGGTCCGGATGGGGTCGAGACGCAGCATCGTGCTCTCCCGGCGTCGGTTACCCACGCGCGAAGCCGCGCTGTCGGGGGTGAATATCCATCCAGGGAAAGTGTGCGTGGAGATCTCTTTTCCCCTGTTGTGTCTTTCTGTTGTTTGGAGCTGAAAAACGTGTTGTTGAAATGGCTTGTTTTAAGGAAAATGAGAGCTCTAACTTGACTGGAAGTGCCTGGGCTTGCTGTCAAAGCCTTACAGCAACCTTCCCAGTGTCCCAGAGCCAGCACCCTGAGCGGAGCGATTCCAACAGCATAACACCTTGTTTTTAGGAGGTGTTAATACCTGCAGGGAGAACATTACGTGTTGTTTTGTGTTGTTTTGCTGTGTGTGTTGTGGAGGTGAAGCTGCAAGTGGGGTCTCTTGTTTGAAAGGTTGCCTGAGGCTATTTGCTTTTTGGGGCAGCAGCAGGGGGTCTGGCCTCCTGGCAGTATTCTTTCAGTGCCGTGTAACATCCTGCCCCCCCCCTTTTCTACCCAGAAGTATCTAGATTGCAAGTTCCCGTTTCTAAATTTGGGGACGCTTCCTGTAACAACTTCCTGCTTAAATGGCACCGTTTGTTTTCACTTGTCATCGGCCGAGAAACGACGGTCGAAATGGGGGGGTTTTCCCCTGCTTTTGAAGGATTTTGTAAAAGATCTCAGAGAAAGGGGGCTGTGCTGTTAAGGGTCAATGCCTGCCCCAGTTCAGGCGAGCCTCGGGATCGCTAAGGGCTCGTGTTGGTTTGAGACGGCGGCTTCCGAGAGCCTTTGGCTGATGCGCAGCCCCCGGGACGGTCTCTCGGGGAGGTTTGCTGTCTTGTGCGTGGCATGTGAGGGGAGAGTGCGTGCCAGGTTCCTTCTGTCTGAAAGCCTGAGTGGATTGAGATGGTGGGCGACGGACCTGACGCTTCCCCTTTGGCCAGTTTTTGCCCCGTTTTAAGGATACGGTGACGTGAGAGGAGGTTGCACAAAGTTGATCAGTTTTGAGGGTCGCACCCTGAGGGCGACTGTGGGGGCAGTTGGGCTGGGAGGCGTTAACTCTGGCTCTGGGAAAGCCGGAAGGGCAAAGTGCTGCCCTTGTCGCTTCCGAGGACTCCAAGCATCGCAACGTCATCCTTGCTGAGCTAACACAATTTTTCCTCTTGGAGCAGGGAATTAATTTTCCTCCCCTGCAGGTACGAGTACCACTGGGCGGACGGCACCAACATAAAGAAGCCGATCAAGTGCTCGGCTCCCAAGTACATCGATTACTTGATGACGTGGGTGCAGGACCAGCTGGATGACGAGACGCATCCTAAGAAGGACACTGCCCGACGCAACGGGCCTCGCGTACGGGACAGAGACGCTGCCACAGCATCTCGCTTTGGTACTCCTCACCGAGCTGAAGGACTTCTCTGGGCGGGTTCGTACGTTTCAGGTGTCCCTTTTCCCAAGAACTTTATGTCAGTGGCCAAGACGATCCTGAAGCGGCTGTTTCGCGTGTACGCCCACATCTACCACCAGCACTTTGATTCCGTCATGCGGCTGCAGGAGGAGGCCCACCTCAACACCTCCTTCAAGCACTTTATCTTCTTCGTGCAGGTGAGTCACGAAATGGTGGCCAGTCGCTCGGGTTTCTTGGTCCCTGTTTGCTGCTAAAAAACAGGGAGCTGGATTTTAAGCACCCACTCGCCCTCTGAAGGTCAGTGGCGCGTGCTGGAATCAGAGAATGGTTTGGGTTG
>NW_010228560.1:0-2741 GCF_000690775.1 Eurypyga helias
AGAGCCACGGTTGGAGGGGAGGATGAGCCCCGCGTCGGGAAGCGGCACGGGGCGACCCGGAGACGCCCTGGGGAGCTGGGCTCTGCCCACTGTTCTGATCCGTGCCGTGGGGAAGCCTTCGGTCCCGTTCCAGCACTGTTGTCCAGCGTGGCTCGCAGCCCTTTTCTTAGTTTTGCCTCCCTCACCTTTGTGTAACTTACTGCGTGGTCAATCGCGGCACCATTTTTCCCCCCCGTGGTCATTGGAACCGTGATTCTGGACCTGTTTGGTTCACAGCGCTTGGTCTCATGAACGGTGGATGCCCAAGAGCATCCCACGCCTGGTCCTGCCTCTCCGTCCCCCGTTCCAGCTTGTCAGAATCAATGGGAGTCCTACAGAATTAGGATTGGAAAGGTTTCTTGCACAGATCCGTTGACTCAAATAGCAGAAAGTCAAACTCTTCCGCTTTGCGTGGACCTCAGCGCAGGTGATCCTTGCGGGTGAAGGTTATGTAGGACAACGCAATTTCTCCTTTGTTCTCACGACAAAGCACGGGGCGCTATACCTCTTCATACGCTGCTGGAGTATCGCAGCAGACAATAATCAGAAATTCTGCCATGTTCACTGCCTCTTGGCGTACTTTCTTCTCGGGGATGCGGTTTCTCCTCATACGTGCGTGTAGCTATTTGCAAGGGGATCAAGGAAACCCAACAAAGACCCAATTCCCAGGCCTTTGAGGTTCTATCTAACCGTTTCCCATGCCGCAGTCACTGGTTTCACGCTTTGCAGTAAGGGCATCAAGTTTCTTGCTGACAAACTTCTAGTGCCTTTTGCTGTCTGGGACTCTAGCGCGTTGCCAAGTGTGAGGCACCAGGCGCTCTGCAGTCCGATGGTGTCATCGTGCGCAGTTGATTCGCATTCCAAATGCACCGTTGCCCTGTCCGTAAGAGTCCTGTGGCATTGTGTTCCGCTTCTTTGTAAATCCAGCGTCCAACGAGGCCCCATATCGCTCTCCTGCTGTCAGAGCCTGACGAAGTATGTTTGGAATCTTCCAGTGCATCCCCCTTTCTATGATGTTTGCGCGTTCCCTTCATTTTTGTGAGTGGGGAAGCAGCTGCCATAGTTGGTCACCTTTTATTTTTTTCCTGGTATCGCGATCTTCAGCAACAAATCCCTGGGATTTCCACCAGGCTGCTGGCTGTGCTAAAACTGATTCCCAGTTCAGCATCCTCATTCTTCAGATCCACTAGATCTGGTCTCAGTAATCCAGTGATGATGCCACAGGGGCTGATCTCTTAATGACCTGCACCTTAAACCTAAGCTCGTCTATCCAAGCCCTTCTCTCTGCATCAACCATGTTCCTACTGGATGCTCAAGCTTGAAGTACATGTAATTTGTCAGGGATCCCTTTCATGGGATCATGGACCTCACCTGGATTGCTTCATCTCCCTATGCCTTTACCCCCTTCCTGTCCAGTCCCACCCAGTCTGACTTCAGCTCTGTTAGCCTTGGGGCTGTTACTGGTTGCACAGGGAGGATCCCCACCTCGATTGGGGGTCTGCAGGTGTGGTTATAAATAGCAGCTTTGTTAGACTCTTGCTTGTCAATGGCTCATCCATAAAGGGTTATACTTTTTTTTTTTCCCTTGATCTCGACCATTTTCTTCAATTTTATCTTGCATTTATTTTTGGAAGTGCCCTTCTGCCCATCCCAGCGTGTGTGAGACGTTCTTTGTTCTCTTCTCCACTCCTGTGTGCTCTGTCTGTAAGCCTTGCACGTTCTCTGCCCGAATGGTACCCAGGAGGCTGGTGCAGACCACCTTCCCTCTACGCTCTCCGGCCGGCTGCAAGCAAGCAGCCTCCCCGCTTTGGTCATGCTTCAGAATTGGGGAGGAAGTTGCAGCCAATACCCCTGTGACTTAGATTTAAGAGTACGTTGCAACATTCCCTGTCACACTCGTGGTTGTCTCTCCCCAGTGACTTCAGATTGTCCAAGGACTCACTCTTTGGTGCTGGACTAATTCTGAACTCATGTAATTCCTGGGAAATACTGTCAGCTTTAAGATGGTTTGTAACTTGACTGGGATGATCCCTATGTGAAGAGCGCCCAACACTGCTACAGGGTCTGCTCTTTGCATTCCTCCCGTGACTTGGCTCCACGGTTGAACGCTTCAGCCTCAAGAATCTTGCTTGACTACCACAGAAGAGTTCTCTAACTTGGTTCAGTGCAGTGACTTAGTTATACCAAGGATGTTTTCCGCTGCCAATCTTCAGAATTACTGCAGCACCTATGGTTCTTGGTTTTTAAACAAATCAAATACCTATGGTTTTTATTTCTTTAGCCATTGAAAAAGGCAAAGTGTAGACTTGTTAGCAACAGCAGGTGTAGAGGGTTGACCTGGCCTCTGGCCAGGTGCCCCCCAAAGTCATTCCATCAGCACTCTCCTCAGCTGGGCAGGGGAGACCAGAGCTGCTTCATCACCATCCTCCTCAGCTGGGCAGGGGAGAGAAAATATAACAAAAAGCTCGTGGGTGGAGATAAGGGCAGGGAGGGATCGTTCACCAGTTTCCATCACAGGCAAAACAGACTCAACTTGAGGAAAACTGATTTATTACCAATAAAATCAGAGTGAGGTAATGAGAAATAAAACCCACCTTCCCCCCACCCCTCCCTTCTCCTCAGACTCAGCTTCACTCCCCATTTCTCTGCCTCTTCCCCCCAAGAAGCACAGGGGACAGGGAGTGAGGGTTGGGGTCAGTCCA
>NW_010228561.1:0-15000 GCF_000690775.1 Eurypyga helias
GCTAAAGATGGGCCTGAACAGTAACACTGGCGCTTTGCTTCTCCAGAGTCCAGCAAAGGCAGATTGAGATCCAAATCTTTGTGGCTGACTCCTCTTCCTTAAAATATGATCAGGGGTTTTCCACTGTACCTTCCCACCCCCATATGCCAGAGCCCTGTGCCAAGGGGGGCTGTGCAGACGAAGAGACCACCCGCACGCCAAACGGGGAGCACAGTCCCGTGCAACGGGCACGTCAGACCACAGTTCTGATGGTGAGTGGAACGCCAGGCCGGCACGTAGGGAATGCAAGGGCCTGCTTGCAGCGAGGCATCCCCACCTCCCGCTGTTTGCAAGTGATGCTCCCATATTTTACGCAGGATCCGCGTTGCAGTCGCGGCTTTGACGTTCAGAAAGCCTCTGCAGATGGCCCAAGCTATCTGGGCGAGAACTTCCTCCTCAGTGAGCATGACTTCCATCAGCAATTGCATTTCCCTGGAATAAAGGAACAGCCAACGGGAGGTTGCCTGTGAGTGCAGAGCTGAATCTGGGCTGTGTGAAATTCGTTTCATGGGAGTTGAAAATGAGCAGAGCTTTCCCTGCATTTGAGACTACCCATGTATCTTATCTCTTTGACTTAGCCTTTTCTTAATAATTTCTTCACAGGACAGCTGCTCTCACATGTGCAACAGCAAATAGGGAAGAAAATTCCTGGAACTGATGGAGCGACCTCCCTGAAGGCTAGAAGAGAGATTATTACTTTTATAAAATACTTGTGATTATTACTTTTATAAAATACTTGGGAGTCTCTGAGACGTTGAAGGCAGAGAAGGTTGGAGAAGTGCAAAAACACTGTTTGATGGGTGATGGACCACCGTTTATTCAATGAAGTTCATGAAGCTGTCAACGTTGATGTTGCCAAAATAATAATGATATCCTTAATAATAACTCCTATTTCTATATCTTCAGGAGCCAAAGTCATCTAGAACTAGAAAAAAAAAAAAAGATTAAATATTGAATAAAACCAGCTGTCTCTAGGGAAGGGAAAAAGATTGACCAAACAGGTTAATTCCGACTGTGTATTTTAGTTTTTCTTTCATCGAGACATTTTCACCATACTTTCCTATCGGTATGAACGTGTGATATACACCTACATATACACACACATGCACATCTGTTCTGTGCCACTGTGGCTGCTTGCTATGGGATGCAGGACACATTTTACGTGAAGGAAAGATGAATAATTTCCAGAACAGCAGGACTACATACTTCTCTAGAAGAACTAGATCTTTACCATCTCTATAGAATAAGCAAGAACTCATCTTTTTAGGCAGGGACGTAATAAACAGCTGGATGGCATTTGTGTATTTTCTCAACATTATTAGTTAGTAGCAGTGTCATTTCCATTTCTTCCTTGTACTTCACATACAAAATGTTAGTCTTGGTCTCTTTCTACAGTCTGCCCAGGTGTTCTCTCATGTTTTTCTGACCCTTCTTGTTTTTTGGGGGGGTTGGGGTTTTTTTGTTTGTTTGTTTGGGGTTTTTTAAGAAAAAAAAAGGGAGATAACAATACCAATGGCAATGGGCAATATCCACTTGGCTCATGCTGTTAAGTGGCACTGAGGAGCAGTAGTGAGCTCCCAAGTGGGCTGAGCTGTTCCACCTACTTGTGTTGCTCTCACAGCTGGCTGTACCGCAGGCTGCCCAGAGGACAGAAGACTGGCAAACAAACAGCTTGGAAAGATCTTGCAGCTGCTTGTTCTTCTCCCCATCCTCAGGACAGCCATAAAGTGTTTCTGCAGTGGGAGTGTGTATTTGGAAGCTTTCTTCCAGGCTGCTCCTTTTCTCTCCTCGCTTGGCACCATCTCCCACACTATCGTTTTCCTCAGCCGTTTACAGGAAGAACAGTCTGCCTGGACTTGTAGCCAGTATCACTCCCCTCCCCAGGGTTAGGAACGGTGGGCAGAGTCACAGTGCTCTTTGGAATTACCCAGGATGAGAGATGCAGCTCGGAGCAGCAGACAGAGCTTCTGAAGTGTTGCAAACACCTGGAATATGATTAGTTCTTGATCCTACCTTCAGGCAATATAGGATGTGGTCTTTCAATTTAGCCATATAATGCAAAATGGTTTCTTGCTGACTTTATTAGTCTAGTTAATAGACCAAATAACAACACTACCACAACTACCACAACGCCAACAGATGTGTACTTTAGCCTGAACTCATTTTCAGTAAGAACTTGGCCTGATTAGATGCCCAGTAGTTCTCTGAGTTAAGAACTGTACTTGCGAAAGGTTCAAGTGGTGTGCAGCCAAATGACATAGACAACATTTCCAGTGAGCCAGAGCAGACTTGTCTCTTTTATTCACACTGATTACCCAGGCTGTTAACGAGGTAAGGAAGATGTTTGATATTCTTAGAAAACAGGAGTTCCATGCAGTGCTGTTTTCTGTGACAGGAATCTGTTGGTCAATAGGATTTCTTTATCCTCTGTGCATGGGGCAATAAATAATTCTGTAAGTCATCTCTCATTGAAAGCTCCTGCAGCAGGAGCTCATACCAGAAGGTCAGCACATCTGTAGTGGTCAAGGGGAGGTGGGTTCTGAAAAACGCCTCCTCTTGTTTTGTTCCTATGCACGGATAATGGCATGCTTCTTCCACTGGGTAAGAATTGTTGCCATAGTAATGTTTCCAGCACTCCTTTGGATCAATAGCAGAACAAAGGGTTTTTCAGGTATTTCTGTTGTTTGCAAGCCTGCCATCATACCCCATATATAATTCTATCCCCTTTTATAAAATAAGTTTGTTCAAAGGTCTTTCAGCACTGTACAATTATGCAAAAAAAGCAACATAAACATGGTGTACAAAGGTCTTGGCTCAGAATCAGACCTCCAATGGACAAGTGCAGTACTGTCAAGAGAGTAGAGTTGCATTCGCTTAATCAAAGCCCTGAACTTGGCCCCTGTAGGCCTATCAACACCTCAGCAAACGCAGGAATGAACTGAAGCTGAAAGAAAATGGTTGCATTTTCTTTGCTGAGGGTCCACATGTAGTTCCCTTCACGAATCAGTGGGATTTTTCAGTTGATTTAAAGTTCATTCGCTGGTTCGTGGACACTCTGGAGGTACCTGATGTATTGCTACAGCATAGGTTTAAGCTGATTAGATACTACTAATACTAGGATGGAAGTGAAATGGGAGCTTTCCATAAATTGTTAAGGGCTGAATCTACAAAAGCCTGTATTTAGTCACTGCACCATCACTTTCAGCATCCACCTTCAACATGTAGATCATCAGAATCTGCCCATCTGCTCTACACATGCCAAAAGACTCTGTACGTGTTGAATAGAGGCCCCTGCATTTCCTGTACATAACCTATCCGGCACATCTCAGCATTCACAATGAGCTAATTTAGAAGTTTACTGGGAATGGGACCATTCCCAGTAAACAGTTTGCAACAGCCACGCTGTATGGGAGTTTTAAGAGTCAATATGGGCCACTCATGCTAGTTGACCTCAGTGTTGGAAAATGGCTGCAAGCACAGTTAATGTATGAAGACAGGCTGTGGCTGAAGATGAAGCATTGCCATGTCTAAAAGTTGTGAATTTACATGAAGAGCTGAAGACAAACTTTTCTGAGGTAGAAAGTGTTCTGCTTGCCATACTGATATACAAGCAGTAAAGGAAAGCACAATTTGCTAGCAATGTATTTTGCATCTTTTTAGGAAAACAAACATCTCAAACTCTGCTTAGATTTCTCCATGGGATAGCAATTCTTTTACTTCAGTAGTTTACATCTAAACCTTAGCATTCACAAGCCTATTATGCATTTTTTCTATGTGTAGATTCCTTTACAGAGAGTGGTATTTACCTACAGATGCTGCACAAGGCTCCTTCAGGTATTACAGTTATTCACTTCTAATTGGAATGGGAACATGCTATCTTCTGCAATTATGTGGTACATTTTTTAAATAGCGACTAATACTTCATTGCCTGCTGAAAACATCTCCAAATCACAAATACAAGTGGCTTCTGCGGGTACAGCAGTAATCAGCGCCATAGACACAACTCAGAGAGATTCATTAGAGTTCCCCCACAATTCCTAGTCGGGTGTCTGCATGCATATATCACTACTGAGCAGAAAAATCAGGCACTACTTCTTCTTTTCCTCTTATCTGACATTTCTCAGGAGAGCTGGTATTCCATTTCTATTTACTCTCCCCCTTCCTTGCTTTCACCAAAACTGGAGGAGCTGTCCTTTATCTTCTTCAACTCCTTCTTCCTTGCTGGCAGGAAGACACTCTTACCCTACATCTACACATCTGTCCTTCCAGAAAGGAAAACGAGGAGAAAGGAGTAGGGAAGAAGGAGAAGATACATGCCTGGGTTTTGCCATGAGATGGAGTCAGGATGAATCTAGGCTGCTGGACACTGGAAAACACTCTCGATTCCTGTGGTTTGTATGTAATTCTTTGTCTTGGCCGTCTTGTGGCAAGAAAGACGGGGGAATTCAATTGAGATTTCTGTCCATAAGCAAAGCATGCTGTGATAGTATATTCTGTCCATGTTATTTAGGAGCTACACAGGCCTTCCTGACACCCAGCTTTTTCATCAAAAATACTCGTTAAATATTTTATGCTGAAAATATGAGACGATTCACATATATTTTTAGACTATCTCATGTGGTCCCATCCATGTTCTTGTTACTCTGAACAAACTTTAGTGAGAATGGTTAGAGGCACGGTAACTCCGTGTGAGGAGAGAGACTGAGAACAGGAATGGCTGCTGAAATGGCCTACTGCATCTGTACAAGCCAGAGGCCACATTTTGCTCCCGAGGTTACAGCCCTTTTTGGTCAGAACTGTTGTTCAGATGTAGATAGGGACTCAGAACAAGTCGAATTAGTTAAAAGCCTGCTCACGAGAAGGACAATAGAAGTTTTCTTAATAACATCAAGAGAATTAAGAACCAAGACCTGAGCATCAACACTGCTGAGAGGGTGGAGTTTTCTCTCTTTTTTGCTTGCTAAGCACCACCAAAATTAAGACTGCACCATTTAAGAGATTCCAGGTTTTACAGGTAAATGGGTAAATTTGTGGACTGGCATTTCAGGACCAAAAATATAGTGTTAAAATACAGCAACTGCAGGCATGCACATCACCTGGTCAACCAGGTCTTTCTGGTAAAAGTCTAGCCGGTACCTTAGATCAGCCGTAGCAGTGGCCTTACTTGCTAGCTCAGTTGCTGTTTGTTCCCTAAAGGAATGCCCCCGAGGCTACCCCTGGCACTTCAGCCTTTCTGTTTACCCACTCTCTCATCCAGAATTTACCCGCCTCCGCATGGTGTTCCTTGGCACCCTCCCTAGCACAGAGCTTGCAGTAGCTCCAGCTTTGATCGTCTCTGCACACAAGCGAGAAAACCGCCTGCGTGTAAGCCAACACACGAATGCCCTGCCACCTGGCCAGAGGCAGGCTGCAAGGCACTGCTAAATAGATGCCAGAGCTTCCATGCTGTCCTGCTAGCTTTCCTCGTCAGGCAGCTCATCGCGTTCAGGAATCACGCTGTTTTCGTCTGCTGTCCCCTGCAGTTTGGCAGAAGCATGCTCTGAAGAGACCTAGCAAGAGCTAATGCTTATTAACTCTTCCTCAGATATCCATGGGTCTGGATGCACTGAGATACCATGGTAATGAGAGCAGTAAGAGTGTCTAGACAGACAGACAGACAGTCGTCCCACAGCTAGGGGAGAAATTCTGCCAGCAGATAATTCATCAAATTAACCGTTACGTATTCTGAACAGAGGAACTTGTGAATATGCAACCCGTGTGCATGGTGAACCTAGTGACGGCCTGCTATGACGGTTTTTATAGGTTACCACAGAGCCTCTGGCAAATACGCAATTAACAGAATGCTTTAAAAATTAAAATTGCACCTAACATTTAACAAGCTGTGTTATTAAAAGGGCTTCTTCAATAGTATGGGGGTTTCTGGCTAGTGATGGGGAGCCAAACCAATCTTCCAGATTACAGTTCTTAAAAGGAGGGAATTAAATCACTTTAAAAGACTGCCTCTTACATAGCCTACACTTAAAAGTCACCACAACCATTTCTGATAAGGATTTCAAAGTGCAAGATGCGTTTCTGTCTCCGATGTTGATCAGCTGTGCATCATTCCCTTATGTGCGTTTGCCTTGATAAAAATAAATCTTGATCGACTCAGGTGCAGAAATTAGGAGTTGCCTTGAATAGGTTTGTTTGTTTGTTCTCAAGCATAAATTACGGTGGAACAATAAGGGCATGGCTCTCCGAAGGGCTGAGCACCTGCAGCTCACATTCCACTCAGCTGGAGCTATAAATGCCAAGCAGCTCTGAAAAGCCAGGGTTGTAACTGTTCCATTGGATGAGAATTATCCAAACAGTATCGATCAACAGCTAAATCTCAGTGTAAGGCTGCCTTTCCCTTTCCAACTCACCGTGTTTACTTGGAGGCCTAGATTCTGTGTAAAACATTCAGAATAATTTTGTTTAATGAAAAGACTGCAGTGAAAGGAAAGAAAGGGAAAGATGTGCCTTGTTCTGCAGTACAATAAAAATAAGTAAATACAATTCCAGTTAATTATCCATCACTCAATACAGAGACTTCTACTTAATCTAATCACTGGTTAATTAGATTGTCTGTTTTATTTTATCAAATCTACTGTAACCAAATCATCTGCATTTGCATTGTGCTTTGTTTATTTTGATGATTTTCTATTATTAAAAAGGTCACTGTCAGGTCAATTTAGGCCTGTATTTGTTGTTTAATACAACAGTACTTCACATTACATAAGTATCTTTCTGCAAAACCAAATTTGAGGCTTAGACTTTTAGAGCTACGCAAGTATCAAAGGATCTAAACCCTAAGGTTTTCAAAGGAATTAGATGCCCCACTCTGATTAAAAAGCAGTGTCTTTGACAACCTGGGTTACATTCTGTGATGTATTTCCTAGAATCAATGAGGTATTTCAATAAGGAGTGAGGAACCTAAATGGAAAATATATGCAAGAAAGGGTTTAGGGTCACCATTTCTAATTTAGAGTCCCCTCCGTTTCCCAGTGGTGACCTCTGGTCCGGGCAGGGTAGTGCAATGCAGCTGTGCCTGCAGTTGAGCTCCTCAGCTGATGGGTGAGGACGTGCTAAGCAGTGGTGATTTGGTGGTGTTTTGGAACCTCTGGAGTAAGTCCTATTTTGGCTTTCAATGAGACTTAGAGCATTTTTAGAGATGATTTGCCTTCCTGTAAGCTAACAGGTATGCTTACCTGATGTAGCTCTCTATTATCCCTGTGTGTTTTAGAAGGTTCAGGAGGAAGATACTTTTTCTGTTAATAAAAGGAAAAGATTATGGGCTACAGTTGAGGGGATTATGATGCCTTGGTCCCATATTGACATTAGCCTAGTGCAGAGAGGGCACCCTCAAGCTACTCAAGCTGGGATGACTGATAAGCAACCAGACCAGAACTGGGACATTGAAGGGTTCAGAGGACCTAAAACCAAGAATAGCAATGACTCCCTAAATTTTCCCATGTTAATGTGAATACAGTGACTGTTCACTGATTTTCTCTGAAGTGCTGTTCAAGACCATGGTAAGTACATGAGGGAAATTTCCTTATCTTGAATTTGTGAGAGCTGGAGTTGGTGATAAGAGCAGGGATAGTATAATAAAGAGTGCTAATCTCATCATAACAATCCCACTGTGTATATTGCACAGGGTCAGCTCTAGGTATAGGCAAAATAGGCAGTTGCCTATGGCAACAGACTGCTGGTGAAACCAGAGTGAGTTCAGGCTCCTGCAGCCGCCTTTGTTCACTGAGTGCCCTGGAGAGCCAACATGGTGGCTGTTGCTGGAGGAATCAGGACATGCGGGGCCGTGGCCTTTGATGGCAGTAGTGAAGACCTAAGGGCTTCCCCACGACTGTTGTCATCAACCTTTTGCTCCTCTGATACCTCTGCCATAGTGGAAGTGGAAAGTGTGACTCTCCAGGACTCTCCCCTGGCTCTGCTGCTGCCTTTTGGCAGCAAAATTCAATTTTGCCATCACTTCTGAGATGTCTGGAGCTGACTTGCCTCATGAGAGTCCTGTGGGCCTACGGTTGCTCAGGCCAGCCTGAAGTTATCCAGACTTATGTCTTTATCAGCTCCTTGGAGGAATGGCAATACCAGCATTGACAGAAGGAAGTCGGGAAGGTGTCATGCTGCGGCAGGACAAACAAGGCAGACCTTGCAGAAATGTGCAGGCAAAGATCAAACAATTTTTCATGAAATCATGCCAGAGAACTAGGGATATTTCTGTGCCAAAGTAATGCAGAGCATGGTAAGTGAAGAAGAATTGTTGCTGGGTCATTCTGGGAGCTGAGTCGAAGCCAAGACCTGCCAGCTAGCAGCCTCGCGTTTCTAGCCTTTCCTGTTGAATCTTTGACCCAAGCAGAGCCTGAACATCATTTGTGTTGGAAAGTCATAACTATGATTTCCAGTACTTCTGCATTATAAAGCAATTTCTGAAAAGTCACGAATTCTTGTTGGCAGGTACTCCATCACTGGGAAGCATCTGAAGAACTGCTTTTTCGAATAATTTTATTCCAAGCCTCATGTGCTGGTCTGTGCGCATTCGTGTTTACAGAGTACTGAACTGTATTTGCTTTGTTGCTTTATTACTAGAAATATTATCTGCTTGCAAAACAATACATGTTTGGGAAGGGATTTGGTGGTAGGGGGAGGTTGTTCAAAGTTTATTTTTTGCTCTTGTTGCCAATTACTGCTGATGCCTGCTGCTTAAGTAAGTAGGCTAGTTGAAAAAGGCAGCTCCTTTTTCCCATGTCCATAAATGATCCATTTGGCAGTGGTGTGCGAAGGTATAGCAAGGGCATAAGGTTAACAGCCAGGCACATACTGACTCCCACCTTTTCTCCTCAGGGATTCTTTTTCTGGGCTCAAACAAGGTGAAATTCAGCTCTGTCTCAAAGACCTGCTGCTGGGTGTCTGGGGATGTTGCATATTCTCTGCCTCGCTCAGCAAGCTTTTCATAGCTGTGCAGTCTGGGCTTCCTAGTTCTTGTCTTGCCTGGACCACACCTGCAAAAAATATCCTGATTTTTAATTTTTTAAAAATTTTAGCTGCAACTTATTTTGAATTACAGTATGAACCCAGAGCCAGTAGAGATGAGCAACTCCAAAAGTGGTGGGAATTTAAAGGGGGGTCAGCAGTTAGACAGTGAATGATTTGAAATTCATCCATGCCGCTCACCATTCCGGTTGCTCACTCGTAAAAATGATGTGTCGTGAATGTGATTCATTTATTTGTGACACCACTTTGGAATCATCAATAGAGCCACCGTAGCTCCAGCTTAGTTTAGATGACATTATTCTAGAGACATGTCTTCCCGCAGCCCCAGGCAGGTGTTTTCTTCCCTGGAGGTAGTGCCTGTTCATTGAGAGCAGAGTTACTCCACGGCCTCGCTCCTGAAGAAGTCTTCCAGAAAACTCTCGCAGTGTCTCTGCAGCACTGGCTGCGGAGACCTTTTCACAGAGCTGCTTGATAATTGCTGTTATCTGTATTCATAGATTCATGGATCGAAGGCTGGGAGGGACCATTGGATCATCTCTTTTGACCTCCACGAGCCCTTAAATGTCATCGTTTACCCCCGCATTGAACTTGTGTTTTGCTGTAGCATGTGTTCCAGCGGGGATGCAAAGTTACCAAGGGACAGAGGATTCGGCACTTCTTCTGGTGGTTCATCTCCTCTGCTGTTAGAAATACACACTGAGTAGTGGCAGTGCCTGAGGGAGCCATCCCAGGGCCTGAGGCCCCATTATGCTGGTCCCACTATACATAATTTAAAAAGACAGCTATTGCCCCAGAGAACTTAGAGACTGTAAAGTATATGTGAGGCTTAATGTCAAATAGAATATTATGCCATTGGTTTCAGGCTGTGTGGCCAAGTGAAGAAAAAATTGAACAATACAGTGCCCTAAAGTAGTTTGGGGCCGAGGGCTGAAATGTGGAAGGCAGGCACGAGGCTTGCACAAATGTCACAGGCAGAGAAGGAATGATTCAGAGAGGACAGTTGCCCTTAGCGTGGTGGTATAATTTGTAAATCAAAATAAATAAATAGAAAATTGCAGAAGAAATATAAAATAATAATAAATGGAGAAAAATTCAGTTGGGTCCCTGAGGATTAAAGAGTGAAAATAGCCTTGAGGAGAGCTGGACTCTCTGATCTTTTTCTGAGCTTTGGGTGCCTGCATTCTCTTTGCAAAATGATAAATAATCGAAATAAACAGCAGGCTTAAGGATTTTCAAAATGCTGAATAAAATCAGCTCCCATATACACAAAATATTAATGTTTCCCGATGTGTATATTTATTAATCTGATTAGAAAGAAAGAATGGACTGAGCAAAATAATGTAATTATGTCCCTGAATGTATGGTTGAAGGTAATTTAGGGGTTCATTTCTTTCTTTTGTCCTGTGGATTATCGTCTTAGTTTTCTGAGCAATACTTTTTCCTTCTGTGGGGCCTTTAGTGCTGGTTGGGATGTTTACATGTTTTTCTCTTCTCTCCTCTGGAGTATCTATTGGTATTTTCAAGGTGGTCTTTTTTCCTTCAGGCTGAGAGAAAAGTTAAAACCTTAAAACTCTGCGGGCCTCATTCTTCATCTGCATTACAATTGTACCTCTTAGGTCAACCGAGTTTGGTGGACTATTTCCTCTGTGACTCCAGTCTGAGAGGAGAAGGAGGGCTGTTATTTTCCAGACTAGCTTGCCAGTACAAGCTGATAATCGCTGGGTCTTGGGAAGAGTCAAACATTACTGTTCAGGGTGCAAAGCATTCAGCTTCTTGTGTTTTCCCTGTGAAGTAGCTCCTGTTTTGCTGAATCTTAAGTTGACCTTGATTTAGCTAATCAGGGTCCTAGAGCTACTGAAGTCAGGCTTGAGCTGTTTATAACTCACTTGGATCTTCCCAGGGGCTGAGTTAAGGTAAGGCGCTGGTAAAGACAGCAGTTATCTACTCCCACCCACTTGCACCCTTCATCACTACAAATCATAACACAAAGATCCAAATTGAAGGAATGCTGAATTAGCTCCTGAAAAGCATCACTGGCAAACTCAGTTTGGAGAAACAAGGTGCAAATGCCTTCACATGGCAGTAACGTGGGCATATACAAAGGATTTCAGCTTCTTGGGCTGTTTCTGCTTGGATTCAGCCTTCCAGACCAAGATACGCGTTGCTTGATGCAGTTCTGCTTGCTCAGATTGCTTCCTCTGTATTTCCAGTACCTTGGCAAAGGGTCTGTGCGGTCCCGTAGCAGCCTCAGTCAGGCTGACACACGCCCCTGCTACCTTTGAGGCAGGTGGCAGCAGTGCTGCTGAAGAGCTGTGTCATGACAGCAGGCAGATGCAGGGAAACAGGGGACATCAGTGCTAAGGGTGGTGCAGGCTGAGTCAAGAGCTTCAGTAGAAAACCTCTGGCCAAGTGCTGTACAGGGGGAGAAGCTGTTCTGTAATATTTCATGCTCAGGTGTGATGGATGTTCAAATGCCTTTAAATACATCCACTTATCTTTGAAGTCAGAAACAATATTTAAGATAATCTATAAACCAAAAGACACAAGAGGCTGTGGGAGCAACAGAAAGCAGCAACTGATAGACCTGCATTATCCGGCACAACACGGTTCAGGAGACTCATTGGTGTGGAGGCTATACATGGGGCCTCTGATTAAATGCCACCAGCTGTCTGCTAACCTAAGATCAAGATTAACAAGTTGGCAGAGATCTCCCAGCTCAGTCTGGAAGGAATCCATCTGGGCCTGTCAGTCCAGGCTCAGCTCTGCCCAACCCAATACACCTTCCCCAGTCATGTTCACCCTACTCAGCCCTATGGATGCTATCCAAACCTATGCATCCTTCCCAAGGCTGTGGGTGTGGAGAAGCGGGCTATACCAGCCTTGTAGAAAAGCAGCTTGCCCCTGGAAGCAATAGCTGTTTGCAGTTGTGGTCTCTTCACTCCTTCATGCTTTCTCTTAGCATGTCTCAGGCTCAGTGCCCTATGCAGTGGATGTGGGCAGGTCTGTGCTGGGACATCGCTTTCTGTGCAGGGGACAGAGGAGCTGGAGCAAGGGGCTGAGGGGCAGGAATGTGGTCTCTGGAGCGATGTCCTGCCAGACTGCCTTCGCATCCCAAGGAGCTCCCGGGAGAATTCAGCTGACAGGAAACCAATTTTCTCCCTAAGTTTACCACTGCGTGAGAAGACAAGAAGATGCTTAGGAAGCAAGACTGAGATCATACTGGTTGCTGTACTCAACAAGTGATCTGAGCAAGACACTCAGAGCCCTCCCCTTCCTTCCAGATGACTTTACCCTGGTGTAAGACTAAAGACCTCGGTGGAGCTACAACTTTATCAACAAGAAGCAGCACTCTGGACCTCTGGAGCAACATAATGTGGGAGCATTAAAAAGACAGAATTACTGGTGCCAAAGAGGAAGACAGGTGAGCAGTGGCCTTTGACAGTAATGAGGGAGTAAGAGGCTCTGATGGGAGTCTCTCTCAGCCCTTCCACATCAGAGGGGTAGGAGTTGTATTATGGAGCCTTCGAACACAGAGGAATTGCAGTGAAATTGAAGGCTCTTGGTGACCTGCCACATTTTAAGAGGAACTCTTAGGCAAAAAGGTAGGAAAAAACCTCCTTTTTTTTTCCCTATAAAATTGAAATAAAGCAAGAAATGGTATATGTCAGTCCCTTCAGAAGTCTTCACATTTCCCTTCACTCTCTGAATTCAACTTAATAGGCTCCAAACATAGACTGCTTTAACAGCCAGTATTCTGACATCTCTTGGTGTTATCTAGAAAATGTCAGCAGCTCAAATGCAGAATAGAAATGTGGCTTCAGTTTTCTTTCAAGCAATGGTTTTTTTTTTTTTGGTCCTTTGACATCCAGTAGCTGCAGGGGTGATGCCTCAATTGGAGAAGTAGCTACAATTAAATGAAATGTGATAAAAAGAGACATCCAAATTCCAAACAGGTTTCAGTTTAAGTTTTTGAATATGTAAATTTAGAAACATAAATTTAAATTTAAACTACAGGGGAAAAAAATGAAGAGCATTTTGGCTGCTTAGAAAATTTATTACAAGATGTTTTCTTCTTTTCAAGGGTTCACAAGTCTAAAGTTCCAGGCAGATGGTAACATTATGAATCTTATGTAGGCACATCTTGGTCAACTTAATTTAAAATAAAATAAAAATTATTGAGGTGTAGAGCTTCTGTACGTATAATGCAAGAACAACCTTTGTGACTAGCTGGATGCAGACCAATACAATGCCTCAGCACGCTACTACATCTTCTGCCCTTCTGCTTTTCAAACTTTGCTGCCATTTTGCTCTTGAAGCCCTGTTCACTTTGAGGGTTTTGTAACAGAGTTCTTTACCGATTCTCAGCTTTCCTTCACTTCGTCGTGGTCCCCTTTGTACTTCTGCTGATTTACAAGAGTCCAAGAAGGACCTTCTGGTCCCTCTCCTACAGTCTCAAGCCTTGCACCCCTTTAGCTACTTCTGGCTGAGACATTTCAGGTGTGCTTTGCAAATCCAGACCTCTGATGGCATCCACACCTTTAAATTTTCTTTCTGACTATTTATCACATAGCGGTAATCTTAAACTCAGGGTGGCTAAACTGATGCTTGTTTTTATACATAAAACTCTGCCTTCTTCCTGTCTTTCTCCAGTAGCACAGATATGTTACCTTTGACTCAGTCCTCCCACATCACCTCTCGATTTTGGCTTTTTCACCTTATAATAATAATATCCTTATAATGTCCAGAAGCTCTATTTCTTTTGCCATTGATATTTCCTTTCTCGTTGCCTTTCATTTTAGCAATTTTAGCTCCCTGAAGTTAATTTAAATTATCAACTGTTCAGGTCATCTTTCAGATTTATCTCTGGCCACGACCCACTGCTCATCAAGTGTGTTCCATGGATTAGTCAAAATTTTTCATCTCTACATTTAGGGCCTTTCAATTTCTTAGCTTCACCATTTCTATTTAGATGGATAAATTATGACACTGACCATGCCATTTCTTGAGAATGGTTCCAGGCTACTCTGCCCATCATTCTACCTTTCTGTCTAAAAGATGCATCTTCTTCCAGTGATGGGTTTTAGATTTGGGGAAAATCTCCATATTCTCAGAGGTGCGAATATTCACCTCTTCACGATATCTTATTAAAAAAAAAAAAAAAAACAAACACCAAAACCAAACCACACTGCTGTTCTTAGTTGGCTCAGTGATAATTTTTCTTTCCTACGCTTTCCATTCCAGCTTACTTTCACATTCATGCCATTTCTCTTCATTACCTCTTTGCCACAAGTCAATAACAGTAATGTCAGCGACAAAACCTGCCACCAAAGAAACTTCAGAATCCTGCAGCAGCTACAGCGTCATCAAACAGCAGGTTATCCTCTAAGTCATATCACAGATGCCTCTGCATCTGTGTTTCTACCATACAGCCCCAAATCATATGACTGCCTCTGCATCTGTGTTTCTACCATACAGCCACAAATCTGAAAGAAACTGCCATCACAAGAGTGGTATCACCGGCTGCTGCCATAATATAGATTCATTAGTGACAAATATCAGTATTCTGCTTAAACCTGACTTTAGAGAAAGACAGAATGTGTTTGAATTTTAATTTCATTTAGACCCATTAAAGAAACCTGAAAATCCAGAAAATTATTTCCAGTTTTGCACATCCACAAAATCTGAGTGTTAGGCATAATGTTAAAAAGCTTCACTACCAAGTAATATGCAAGACTTCCCTAAAAATCCTTCCAGTGAATGCTTAAGTCTGGGTTGGTTTGGGTTTTTTTTTCTTATCCTAACAAGGTTTAAGGTCATTCAGTCTACCACTTCGTGTTAAAATATTGTGTGGATTACCAAAATGTAATTGGCACTTAAATACCATGCTGCTATTGCCTTGAGTCAAACAGATATGCAAAAGGGGCAGCAGGA
>NW_010228561.1:15021-81308 GCF_000690775.1 Eurypyga helias
AACTAATTCTTTCTTTAGCACTAGTCTAATTCAGAGGGCATCTTGGATTCAAATTAATGGACTGTCGGCAGCTGCTTATAAAATTAGGTTCCAAAAGGATAGTGCAAATCTAAAACTTTAATTCCTTGCAAGCAGCTGTGAGGAATCTCTTACAGCTCCAGTGCTGCATGGAAGTGGAAGAAGATCTGATTTTTGCTCTGCAAATGTTTACCTGTTCTGCCAGTTTTGTCAGTATATTGTATTTTGGATTAAAAGACTTTGATAGCGCAAAGTAATTGCTGAAGAATAATAACCTGGCATTCTTATATATCCATCAGAGACGTGGATTGGCTCAGTAATATAGAAGATTGGCCGGAGGACAGAGACTTAGCTACTAGCATCCTAATTGGAGAGATCCGGGATAGGTTTTATTATTTGTCTTCCTTTTCAGAATAATTGTCTTTGTGCATGTGTGCGTGTGCGTAGAAGGCTTGGCAATGATACGATCTTGGAAGGCTTTTAATCAGCTCAAGGAGCTTAACTTAATACGAGAAAATGTATCAAAGCAAATGTTAAAGAAGTTGGCCTGTCAGTCAGCGAGCAGCTGAAGAGCTGAGGGACAGCCTGCGACACCCATTAGGCAGCGAGTGCCGGGACTAATGAATGCCAAGGTAGGGGCTGCAAAAAGCCCACGGGCTGATAACTCGCGAAAGGTGACGGACAGCTGACATCTCTCTACATTACCTGCCCTGCCCACCACGTTTATGCGCTTGGAGAGTGGCTAAGTTAGCTCACAAGCCAGAATCCGGCAACTAAACTGCATTCACACATGACTAAAGGGAACCTTAGCGGTAAGGATGTGACATGTGTAGCTTAAATTTATGACGGTTCATCTGCTATGTGAGTGGTATCTTGAATGGAGTCCAACAGCTCTTCCGTCAGCTGCATCCATATGCTATGCATGTGTTCCCTGCTAAGCACATCTTTTAAATTTAGTCTTTGTGGGTGCATGTTCTACACTTTCTCCATGTTTGAGGCTCTTGCGTGTGCATCCTTCAGAAAAATACTCCTGTTCATTTCAAAGGCTGTCGCCAGCTCCTCGGATTCTCTTCAGCCATTCAGCCATGCCTTCGGCAAGAGGGTCTGGCTCCCTCCCTCCTGGCTTCAGCCCAGCACCTTTGGGTGCCTTCAGCCCTTTGGGCTCCGCTGCGACTCGTGAGCTCCTCGGGGAACCGCTTGTGCTTCCCCGCTCCTTTGTTTGGAGGTGGTGAACATCCTGCTGGTGCTTGCAGTGATGTTTGCCCCCGTTTAAAATTTATAGGCTCTTAGTCAGAATGATATGAATATGGTGACAAGCCTCCCTACACAGCATCTTTTTTGGTGGATTTTAAGCCTCATCCGTCATATTATTTAATCAACATTTCCCACTAACAAGAAATCTCTTGCCACATTTTTGCCATATGGGGAAAGGGGCGAGCGTTTATATCTTTGAAAGCAATAGTTGCCCTCCATGGTTCTCTCCCAAGTCACCAAAGTAAAAAACCTTTCCTAGAAGAATCTGAGCCAAGCAGAAATAGGTGTCAAACTACCCAGTAGCACAATGGCACACACACACTAGATTATAAAAGCCTTTTCTCTGGCAGGCGTTTGTTCCCAAGTCTTCTTCTGGAACAGAACATACTGCCCTACACATCAGCAAAGAACTGAAAGCTCAAAGAAAATAAGAAAATTAGAAGGGAGAGAAAATATGAAATACGCTTCCCACAAGTAGCAAATGTGGTGGAGTACTGCTCCGATATTAAAGACCAGTGTTGTTCTTCAGGCTGGAGAGTTCAGATTTATGAAAGAAATGCATAGCAGTTCCCAGAGGAGTAGGGGGAAAGCCAAAACACTCAAAACGTATGGAACCCAGACACAAAATTATATGTTCAAATAAAAATGTTGTGAGGAAAAACCAGAACAGTGAAGTGCTAAAATGTATTGTCTGCACGTTCAGGAATTAAACTGTAAGCTAACATTTGAAAATCGAACAGTCGTAAAGCTTAAAAAGCAGAGGGATTAAGGAATCTGCTGTAGCTCACATGGTAATCTGTGCCAGAAAAAAGTACAGAATTTGGATGTCTTCTGGTTTTAATGACACACACTGTTTCCTCTTCCCACAGATAACCCTACTGATGTGGTCGTCTTGCAAGGAGCGGGTGAATTAAAAAATAGCATCTATTCAAATATTTAGCACATGCCCACAGTGGAATTCATGTTACCTAACTTCAGCAGTCTGAAAGTTGGAAATGGGATTCATCTGCCCAAATTTAGATTCCTACATTGTACACGTCAACAGCTGAGCTAGTCACACGGAGTCTTTTATAGGCAATGAAGAGAAACAGGCACTTCTGATGCGTAAGCACATCTCATCCTAAAAAATATGTCTAAAAGAGATCCAGCGAATCACGTGTAGAAGTAGCTTTTTCTCCATCAACTATAAACAGAGTCCAGACTGTTACCGTTATGATACAGGCTTTTAAAGTTTGGTGAGATGAATCTCTCTCTGAGTGTCTAATCTAAACTGGTTGTTCTCATTCCCTCATCGTGTTGACAGAGAGAAACAGTCACTTCCAGGGGTCGCAGTCATCTTGGCCATCTCCTTTAGCTACGAATGCCTAAGATAGCTGGTATGAGCTGCCCTCCAGAGGTATTTGCTGCTGGGGGGTGGAAGCGTCTGGCATTGCTGAGGACTGTTAGCTGAGAAGAACTGAAATTATTTGAGCCATTCCTCATTCCCACACATCTATTTCTGTGTTTTTAAAATGTTGCCTCCAGAGATAGGGAAGGTTCAGGAGGACAGTGCCAGGAGGGGAGGAGAGGGTTCCAAGGGCGAGTGAAATCTGAATGTGTCATTTTTATTTATGTATCATTTAAGCCACTGCATTCCCTAAAGTTTTTCCCTTCCTCGGTACCTACCGCTGTTGGTGTTGGCGAGGAAGGGCATTTTTTTCTTCAGAGATGCCATGCTGTACACACAAGGTTTGGAGTCCTGTCCCAAAGACAGCTTGCCTTCCTTCCCCTCAAAGTTGGAGCATTGCTTGCCCACTAACACACCCTATACTGAGGAGAAAATGCCCCCAAAAAAGCAGGCAGGCATAGGAAGGCACAAGAGTGAATGGCATATTAAGGATAATGAAACTGGAGATGGCTTCTCTTTTTTCCCCCATTTGTCCTGTGCAGTGAGATAATCACTCAATTCACAGTTATTTCACCCCTCCCTGATTCATGCAGCGATCCCTGGAGGATTCAAACAGTGGCCCGCGGTTTCTTCTGGTCACCGCGCTGCCGTTCGCTGCTCCGTGCCAAGTGAGGCGTGAGGTGTCCTGCAGAGCTGGGATGTAGCTCTCAGATGACACACACAGACCACCATCCTGGGGAAGGTGCAGTGGCGTAGGTTGCAAAGGGGATCATTTTTCATTTTTCCAGGTACCGACAGAAACACTCGGCAAAATATATGCCTTGGTGTTTGTTCCACACTGTTCCTCCAGAAAGCCACGTTCAGAGTCTCACACCTCTTTTTCTTGTCTAAGCGTCCTTTAATTACCTGCTACATGCAAAATGGATCCTCATTAAATAGAATTTATCCTAAAACAGTCCTGATTAAGCAGTAGTAATTATTGTTCTCTGCCATTAGGCTTAGTCAGTCCCCAAGGAAGCTTCCTGAGAGCAGGAAGAAGACGGGGATCTCTGCTTTCGGGTGCCAGGGCTCTGGTTTGTCTGCGTGTGTGCATACAGCCCGGGGATGGGAGAGTGGTGATCATTGCACTTTGGGGTTACAGACAGGCAGGTGTGTTTTTTGCTTTGTTCTGTGCTCCTACAGCCACTCTTTGGAGTACCCCCTGAGCCTGGCTTGAGAAGGTTCTTCCAGGCTGGCAGGCAAACTCACAAGCCACAGGAGAGCCTCACACCTCTGCCTCCCTGTCCTGTTTTGGCATGCAAGCCGCAGCGGCGCTGCATGTGGGATCCCACGCTCCTGAGCCACACCAGCCTTTCTCGGAGCTTGGGGCTGGGAGAGCTTCCCCTCCCTCTCCCCATCTCCTGCAAGCAGTGCTGCCTGCTGCCTGGGCAGCAGCTGAGCAGGCGGCAGCTGTAAGACTTGCTGGGGGGAGGGGATAATTTCTTTAATTTCTCCAGGTTCCTTTTGGGCTATGCCTGTTTGTGGCACACTGGACAGGCTGTGCTCCTACGGGGCCAAATTGTACCTCTGGATTAAGCATGGGCTTATGTGGTAGCTGTGTTTTGTGCCAGTCGAGGGTGAGGGGCTAGAGGATACAAGGGACCACTCAGGACCAAGCTTAAGTCCAAAGCCAGGACCAAACTTAGAATTCAGCTTGCTGATTGTCAGAGGAACTGCTTCGGAGCACACAGGAGTGGTAACCCCCAAGATGGGGGGACCCCAGCAGCATCGCTTGCTCCCCCTCTCCATCCTCACCTGCTCCCACTCTGTTGTACTCCTGGAAGGAAGGCTGGGGCTCATCCTGAAAAAGGTTTGTTACAGATACACAACAGGCCAACACACAGAGGGGTCCCTCCATGGACAGAGGTTTTCAGGCTCCAGGAGACTGTGCTTCATCAGCTTCCACAGCAGATCACACCTGGATCATCACGTCATAACCACTGAAGGGTCTAATGTTTCAAACTGCCCAGTCTAGTTTTGAGCCCATTAACAGGCTTGGTCCCCACTGTTTCCTCTGGCAAGGAGTTCCCTTGTTAGTGATGCACTGGGTGAGAAAACACACGCAGTGGGTGTCGGATCCACTGCCTGCTTGTTTCGGGAGAAACGCCAGCCCTGCACTATGAGAAACAGTGACTCCCTGTTCACTGCCTCCCATGCACCCTTCCTGATTTCCTAGGTGTGACTCTTTCCACCAGGTGGAAAACAAACAGATCTGTGGCATCCCAAGGTATTTCTACTGCAAGGCTGCTCTCCAAAAGTCGGACCGCTCAAGCTGAAGCTCAAACCTTGCTGCTACCCTGCGTCTCAGCCCACTCGATACGCAAGTCTTTGTCAGGGCAGCTTCTGTGTCTGCAGGCAGAGCATCTTCTTTTCCCAGTCCCTCTCATTTCTGTCCTTCCTGACTTTTCAAATTCAGTTTCCATAGGTTACAAAGCTGGCTGCTTGCTTGTTCTGCTCCTCTGCTTGCAGGACACCTAATAATAGCACTTACCTGGAACATTTTGTTCTCCAGGAACTGCACAAACCCTGATCACCACACTGGGCTTGTGAAGGAGTTGGATCTTTGGTGCCGATTTATCAGAAGGACTGAGAAGACTGACAGCTCCCTCTTCTGCTCTGCCCCCCAGCCCCAGCCTTATGTTCCCACACGTCCCCAGTTCCTTCACCCCACACTCTTGGGACTGTATGTGTTACCCAGGAGTAAGGACTTTACTGGCTAAAAGTCCGATGCTGTAGTCCTGCGTCCAACCCTAACCACAGTACACAGATCCTTGGAAAACCCTGGAGTTGTTTTTGTCATGTGATCACAGCATATATTCCCAATATCATCGAGTTTAGCCCCACAGCACAACTAGGATGCTCAAAATGATGTTAGACTAATTTTATGGAAATGTAAAGGGAAAGCTAGATGACTGGGTAATGGCCATGCAGGTTCAGAGGCCGGGTAAAGCTGTCCTCAAGACCTCTGGGGGATTTCCAAATGATGCATATCCTTCTGGTACAGAATGCAGACGTATCAGATGAAGCAGCAGATGCTAGTCCCGCCTGGGATGAGGACTCACACAGGACATCACAGTGAGACACATCTTACGCAGAATATCTGCACACAGGCAGATTCCTCCCCCTTCATTCCCTAGATCATCCTGCCTCGCATCTCAGCCTTAGCAAGTGGGATTCATGCAATTTGGAAACAGATTGAGTAGTGAAAAATAAATAAAACTGTGCTGCGTGTCAGCAATGTTTCCTACTATTCCCAGAAGGTAAGTACCAAGCACTACGTAATACTGCTGGCATTATTAATTCACGCATTCTCCTCTGTTTTGTCAGTGCCATGAGTCTTGCTCAGTCTCACATGAAAAGATCTGAATGTGATGGACTGCTGAGTTTGCCCAGAATTCTCAATATTCAGCTGAAAATAAACTAGAGCCCTGATGCCAAATCTTCAGTGCTGATGATTTTGCTTCCATCTCAAGCAGAAAAAAACCAGATTTCTCTTTTTCTGCTGGAAGTTAGTCATATAATCCTGTAATCAGTAGAGTGCTGGCCTATCATTTGCAAATCAGAATAGATGTCATGAGAGAAAATATAAAAACTGAACGTTCATTGCTCATCCACTGTAATCACCATAAATATATCTTTGCATCTGAGAGCAGAAGTGCCAGGTTAGTTTTGTTTGCAGAATTGTCTTCCCATTATTTCTTTTAAACCTGGTTAATGTCCCACAGCCATTTCATCTGCTACCAGACTATTAGCCTGTGGGTAGATCTGATTCTTCGCTCCCCTATCACACATCTGACATATTTATTCTTCTGCACTTGGTCATATTTTCCATCTTCCTGTCCAGAGTCAGCTGAGAGACACCTCCAGCCACCTCTGGCTCTATAGCATCTCAGACCAGCCATCCCAGGCTCCACACCACAGTCTCATATTCTCCAACCTCTCTGCCATATAACCTGACATCCAAAATCCTTCTGACAAAATGCATTTCCTAAACCTTCACCTTAATCTGTGCCCTTCTCTTACCATCTTTCTGCTGGTTTCTGCTTAAATGTCTTCCTGCCATTGTCCATGCACAAAATCTTTCCAAACACAGCTATAATCACATCCCTTTTTCCAACTTTCCTCCAATTCCTACAGACTCCTCAAAGTGCCTCTTCCTTTTTTCATTTCCTTTCCTTGTACCTCTCTTGGGGCAGTGTGTAGTACAGGGAAGGACTTCCACACACATACTTTATCACTTTATCTGTCATCCAGTAAGATCTTCCCCCAGATTTTATCTCCTTCCTTGCTACCTGCCACAGGTGAAAGATGAATACATGAAAGAAATGGCAACGTGGAAGCCTTCTCTGGGTTTCCCTGTCTGCCCTTCTTTGCTTCTTCTATCTCCCAGAGTATCTAAAAAGGACCATGGCCATCTCCAGATCATGGTCTGCACCCAGCATATTGACCCTGGATCCCCAAGAATGGGGAAGACCCTGAGTCTGAGCTGCCGGGTGCACTTCCAGAAGGTCTTTGAGCCCCTGTCTGCAGGGCATTCCATAAATATGAGTCTTTGTCCTAACCTTGGAGGTGCAGCTGTGTCCTGCGGGTGTCAGAGGAATGAATGTGGGAGCAGGAGCAGGCAGACCAACAAGGCAACCACATAATAAGGGATCGTTAGCACTAGGTTCCCCACTCTGTGATGATGTGTAACCAGACAGGAGAGCCCCTCCAGATGGACAGCCCCCAGGGGAGCCGGGCAAGAGAGGAGGTGGTGATGCTGATCCCTCAGGCACCTGCTCCTGCTCTCTTTCTTCCCTTTGCCTTGCCTTCTCTGCAAGGACTCACTATCCACCGTATATCCTCCTGCTCTTCTCCTACTCACACCCCGCCCGATAACGTGACATCAGAATGCCGGCGGGGTCGGGGTTATCGCCGAGTATCCGCGCTAGCACTGCCGGTGCATTAACAAGGGCAGCAGATTTCACACATCTCCGAGCTGTTGTTTCAGGCTGCCAGGAGCTGCAGGAAGCCTGCGCAGCATCAGTTACACTCTGCTCACATTTGGGGGTTAATTCGTAATTAAAAAGGCTGCAAACTCTTTTTTTTTTTTTTTTTAATGATAGTTGAGATTCTGCAAGAGCAGAGGATTTGCAAGGGAGGGAAAGGTGGTGCCGTTTGCTTACATCAGTCACTATGCCTAGTACTGCTGAGGTAAAACCCCGGTGAAGCGAAGACAATCTGTAGCTTTCACGCCTGTTTACGTGTCAGAATTAACAGAACGGGAAAGGAGAAAATGATATCTTGCCCTAGTGGCTTGTTTTAATTCTACAAACTGTTTTGATAGCCTCAGCCACAGCTGAAACATAGCAGGAGTACAGCCTTTTTCCTTGATGAAGATAAGGCCGGTTTCTAAAGGCACATAAACCGTCTGGGCACAGTGAGCCAACAGGGCAGGTTTTTGGCACCTCTGTCCTGGAGAGACAGAGATTGTAGGGAATGAGCCTCTCTCAGCTCCATTTATTCAGGGCCCTTTGGCTGTCCCAGCTCCTGGCACATTGGACTGAGTTTCTCAGAAGCCCTACCCAGAGGACTGCAGCTGAAATGGCTGTTGGGGTTCCCCTCTTCCCACAGCCAAGTCAGGAGTGGGAGCAGGAAAAGACAGCTGTCCCATGCAGGAAAACCACTTCTTCCCAGAGACAGATGGAGCAACAGGGTTGCATGAGCCTCAGCAAGTCTATAGGAGTACAACCTGGATGAGGAATGGCTTTATTTTATGATGCTAGGAGCAGAAGACAATGCCGGTTGGAGAGGCCCTGCTGGATTCCCACCACTGTGGGGTGGCCGTGGCTCCTTCCAGGACGGCTGCATGCTCCTGCGCACCCAGCATTACAGTCACTGGCACTAGACAGACACAGCAGAGACCAGCAAAGGAGATCCAACTCCAGACCAGACACCCCAGATGGATTTTAAGGGTGAAGAAAGAAGTAAGGTGACATTTTTAATTTGGGCATGGACCCATCCTTGCAAGACAAACAGCCTCTGGGACAACCTAGACAGGGTCGGGATGGAAGTGTCTGGAGATATGGCATGGGCTGATTCCTGTCAAACCTGACTTAACGGTGATTGTAACCACCTAGTGCTGGTCAGAGCAATTCAGAGGGCAGGCATTTTGCCAGAGGGAAAGGAAAAGATCCGTGCTGCTGTAGAAGGCACCCGTAAGACCTCGATCGGTCCATGCCAACCTGGTTTCCCACATCTGCAAAAGACAAAATCAACTGGAACAAACCCAGGGACATGTTACAGCGAACAGGCAGCCTCACTTAGATGGAGGAGGAGGAGCTTGCCTTGTTAAAGCTGGCAAAACAAAGGATTTGATTGCTGCCTATAAACATATTGGGGGTAGACACCAGGGAAGGAAAACAGCTGTTATGCTGAAGGACAGCACTTGCACAAGAACAAAAGGGTATGAACAAGCCATGAATACATTTGTGAATATGATTACGGGACTTGGTGCCTACAATAGCAAAGGACTTGCCTCGGTGACCAGGATGCCCCATTGGTTTTTAAGCTGTGCGGCGAATCCCCTGGCTGTTGTTCCTGATTAATTTTTCTGCTATTAGCTTTATGCTCCTTGCCAGCTAGTCATTTTTAATTCCTCAGGGTGTAACATCCCGGTGTATTTGTCATAGGAAAGACATATTTAGAGCAGGAGTACCTAAACCACCACCCCCCGCCCACATCCCAAGTCATGCAGGAGATGGGAAAAGCTGTTCCCCATGGTGAGAGAAAGCCAGGGAGAGAAAAAGAGAAAGGACTGCCTAAATCACACCTAAGGGCAACACAAACATTAAAAACTAGGGCAGTTGTTGAAACTTGCTTACCTGCAGGGACAGTTAAACAGATGAATGAGATCCCTAAAGATGAAAACCAGGAATTCTCAGGTGAGGACACATATGGAAAGTTTTTGCACTTGGGATAGTTGTGACCAAGGTTTCTGGTTTTCAATATTGCACTAGCCATGCTGGGGGCTGTTTCTGGCCTTGTTGGGTTAGAAGGTATCTTCTTGACTTGCTGCATCCTGGAGGCAGAAGGAGTCTGTTGGCCACTTCCTTGGAGATGATCCTGCGATTCCCCTCACTGCCGCATGTATGAGGGAGGGATGATTTTTATGCTCAGGGCTCTGGGGAGGCAATGTGCTACTTACTGTTGTTCTGGACTCATTTTCTGGGCAGAATCCTCCATCAGTGGCAGATCATTTTTAGTTATTTTGAGAAGAAAAGAATGTGCTTTTTTATGTGGGTTTCTTTGGGCTCCAGAAACTATAAACGTCTTCATTTTTAAGTGTCAGCCTTGACACGCACAGCTGATTTAGACCTCAGTGATAAATATATCTGCTCTGCTATGTATCACTTTTGGGGAGTTATAATTGAATTAAAATTGTGTACTACGTGGGCAGGCTGTGATAGGTAATTAAGTTTATTGATTATGCCGCAGCTCAGTTTGTCAGATGTACAGCGCACCCTGTGCTATAATTGCTGTTATATATACTGGACAGAGCTCGCCTCAGATGGTACAAACTGGCATAAGGCCATTCCTTCAGCAACAGCTTTCACCAGTTCGGGACTCTGTGTTACTGCTGAAGCTGTGTAAGAGGTTTGTAGGCAAAACAGACAAACCTCGTCTTGCTTGGAAATGTTGTAAAATTATACGTTTATCTATCTCAGCAGCCAGGTGCATTGAACAGTTCGTAAAGCTCCTCTCTAAGCCTGTGATGGTTTATAGGTTCACTGAGAGGCTATACTGAATTTTCACTTTCCAGTCAGGAGCAGAAATTGCCGTTGACTGAGGAGCATGCTGAGCACTGTCAGATTTTTATTCCAAGCCCTAAACTCAACACAGAATTGGTTGGGTTGCAAATCAGGAAAAAAAACCCAAAATATTTGCAGAGCATTTCTTTTCAGACAGCGCAAATAATGGATTTTACCCCAACCAGCCGCAGATCTTCACAGAGTAAGAAAATGCACTTTGATGCCAGTGCTAAAATGAAACAGGGAAGACTGGGAATAGTGGGAAGGGAAGTGGGAGACCTGGGTGAGAGTCAATGGGCTCTGAGTGGTGGTGCCTGGGGCAAAGAGGGGACAGAGAGATTGCAGGGAAGGGAAGCGCATGTGTTTGCAAGACCTTGGAAGGTGTTTCAGAGGGGCCACTGTGATGAAGAGATGCTGAAAGGAATTTGAGGTGCTCAGGGAGCTGGTTATGGAGAAAGACACTGCTTTTCCCATCTCCCACAACCTTTGATGGCATCAATGTCATCTCCTCCTGGGGACTAACAAACTAGATCTCTTGGCAGAGGAAGGAGAAAGGGTCACACTGGGACAGGGTCTGGAGGGGAATCATGTAGCAGGTCTCCCTGCTCCTGCTCCAAGGGATGTGGGCTGGCAGTGGGTATTGCTGCATGGGCTCCTGCCTCCTCCTCTTGACCTGCTCAACTCTGCCCATGGAGAAGCCTGTGGGACAATCAGAAAGTTGGGCACCCAGCCCAGGAAACCTGTATTTCCAAACCGAGACATCTTAGGTTGCCCTACTCTCCATGCTGCTCTCTCCCTCTGGCACCCAGCTATCTTTGTTCACACCACCCAGGGAACATGCAGCAGAACCACAGGATGTGCCCACCATGGTCTTGTACCCCACCAGCAGGCTTAAGCAAACTCCATGAAACTCTGGGTTCTCTTTTTTTTTTTTTTTTTTAAATCTGGCTAGGCAATACTGGCTAGCCTAGTTTTGGTAAGAACACTGTGTTTTTGGAGCTAAAAGTTTGATGATTGTGCATGTGCATAACAACCCACGGTCAGGAAAGTCTGAGCAGTCCGTGCAGCATCACTGACTTAGAGAACATTGTGTTCGTCCATAACAGGTACGGCCAGATGCTGTTTCCCTGTGTCTCTGCTTGAAAAGAGAGCAATTCCTAATTTTCAGGAGCATGTGGTGGCATCGAAGACTGTAGTACAGTGAGCACATGAAGCAAATCACAGAAGTCACTGCTGAAGCCTGTGGGACTTCTGCTGACGTCAGTGGGACCACTCACATTTTTGAACCTTCAGGTTTTGCTGGAGGAGGTCTTCTGAGCTGAGTCTTTGAGGGACAGAGAAGCTTTTGAAAATCAGATACTGAGCATCCAGTTCTAGTTGGGAATACTACTTTCTCTCCCATTTAACAGACCTGAGATTCAGGAACCGGAGAACTAGACAAATTAACTTGTATCTCCTGTAGCATGAGATGTATATTGCCCTTAAGACTTTACCTTGAAGAAGCCTCAAAAATACCGTAAGAAATGGTTCTGAAAATGTTATTTCTGAAATGTGATAATCCAGTTTCAAGGAGAAGAAAGCAGTAAACCTATTTTCAATTATACTAAAAGATTTTTTTTTTCCTTTTGGTCTCTTTCTCTCTATCCAAACCCTTGAGCCTGTTTATTGCATTCTTCTTATGACTGAAATGCTCTGTTGCTGAATGGTTGCTTCTGCTGGTCTCTGCCTGCTGCTAAGCACTTCAGTTTCAAAATGTGAACAAAGAAAATGTGCCATTAGGGAGGGAGGCGCTGTTGGAAGGAAAGTCAAGGTTGAGGCTATCTCCTCTGAATATGAGACAAGATGCTAAAGATGTATCTTTATTTTCACATATAATAAAAAGCTTTTAAACCTCTGCTAAACTCCAGAGCTGTTTTCATGGACTATGTTCAAAACACGCTGGGAAAATAAATGAGAATTCACAACTTCATGCCACCCCATATATTTCTGGACAGAGTCGTTAAAGTATATCACTTTTTTAAAGCAGAAACTGCATCCTTAACCTCTTGCTCTCTTGTATGCTGCTGCTGCTATGCAACAACCTGAGCAAGCCAGTGCTTTACATGCTCTGAAGGCCTGAAGTGTCCTGAGGTGATCCAGTGTGCTTTCGGACTATCAGCATTGACAAGATATTCCCTGCCAGCTGTGCCCTTAATGGGACCTAAGTGGTACTCCTTGTAGTCAGCCCTTTTCTTCTGTTTCTGAGCAGCTGAGACAAGCAGAGAGGGAACTGCATTTACTGGATGTTTGACTGGCAGGTTTTTGGCTGCTCTGCCCCCATAGCAACCTCTTGATTTTACAAATCTCAGAGGTAGGAATGGGTAATCCCTCCCCAGTCCCTATAGGAAAGTCCATTAGTGGTCGCCATGGAGGCAGTGCTTTCCTGTGATGGTCTCACTGAGTTGCTTTTCCCATGCTCTTGCTCCTCACCTCCCATGTAGAGACACAGAGAAGAGGTTGCCAGCCATCTTGGCCCTGGGAGCAATTTTCCCCACCCTGTTCAAGAGCCATAACTGGAAAACTGAGGAGGGGAAGGTCTTCAAGGAAGGTGGGGACAAAAATGGAGTCCCTGGAGGTGTCTTCTTTTCTCTCCCACAGAGCACTGGAGGTACCAGGCAGCCCTTTCCAGGCCAGGGCAGCACAGGTGGATGCAGGGAATGGGAATGGATGTGCTTAGCTGCAATGGGAATGGATGTGCTTAGCTGTGCACCAGGTTGCATGGACACGATCCATCCTCCCTGCAGGCCGTACGTGCCTTTCAACAGCCTCCAAGTGTGGAATCATCTCAGTCCTGTGAAACACTCATGCTTATGGCTGGGCTCATCCACAGAACCACTGTGGCCTGATTTACCGAACAAAAATTAATTATCCTTGTAGGCTTTCCTGGAGTGATTTATAGTGCTGGAACAAGTCTGCCCTTATAAATAGTGAGAAGTATACATAAAAAAAAAAAAAGAGCCAGGTCTGAGAAGCTTCATGAAGGTCAACAGAGCTCTGTTGAATTGCCTTTGAGGATCTCTCCCACTGCATAAGCTTTTCACTGCAGGGAATAGGTTATTTAGCTCTGCTTTGTTGTCTTTTGGAAATGCTGGGGTTTGGGAGGGCTTTGGTACATCCTACCTCTGTGGGACCAAGTTCTTCACTACCGTTGTCTGCCCATAGGGAGGGCAAGTGCTGTGGGCTAACTCCTACCATGCTGATACTCCCCTGAAGGACCTCACCGAGTTGCTGGAAGAGTCTCTTCTGTGGTAAGCACCAGGAAATCTGCAGTTTCTATTTCCCTGACAAGTGCTGATGTTAAGAAGAAACTGCTAAGCTGACACAGCTGAGCTTATGGGCTGGATCTGCCTGTAATGATAAGAGGATGGGAAAGTGGTCTTAGGCAAGAAGGGGTGAATTTCTCATCAGTCTGGTTCAGCAATGCCAGAGAGGATATTCCTGGAGTGTACTCTGCTTCTGCTTAGGGTGATGAGATTTTTAAAGTGAATAAAGGGAGACATGCCAGGCAGCGAGAGATGGAGAACAAGACTGGAAGCAGTCCACTGTCAGGGAGGAGGGTGATGGAATTTCTTCTCTGGTGCTGCGTAGTTGGGTTATCAGGTCTCTTGGGAACAGAAGCTTCTCTGTCTTCCTCAGCTGTGCAACCCCCTTGCCTTTTTCCTCCCCGGCAGGTTGAACATTGGGTTAAATTATAGGAGCAATGGATGGAAAGGGGGAAAAAAATTAACTTATCTGCATTGCTTTGCCTTGTTGCCCTCTTTTTTAACCTGAAGACCAGATCTATCTTTTCTTTATTTATTTCTTGTTGCACTAATTGGTCTTAGAGGTGCGCTCATATTTGTGATGCGTGTCAACCGTGGGATGGGAGAGGGGGGAGCTCACTGTACACACCGCCAAGAGCCGTCACTCCTCCAGGTTGCACGCAGCATTGTGAAAGCCCATTTCAGGCACAAAAAGCAATCACCGCAGTTTGAGGCCAGACAGGCATATGAAAAATAGGAGCCTGATGAATATTCACCTGAGCAGAGGCGACAACTCGGCAAAGCCACCACAGAATGTATCCGTGCGGATGGAATCGAAAGATACATTAGTTGTTCAGGGGGAAAGAAATTCTGCTATGGAAATGCAGTCTTCAACCGGCTGATAAAGCTATGGCTGAGCGCTTGGGGCAGTCGTATTTTTCCCTTGCAGGAAAAAGGGAATAGATTTAAAAGGGATAGATTTAAAAGTTCTTGGAAGTCATCTGACAGCAAATGGCCTCTGAGATCAGGGCAGGACTCTCTGCGGGTTGGGAAAATGGCTTTGCTTTCAACTGTTCTTCAGTCTGTTGGGTACATCACCGACAAATCAATTGTATTTAAAAATGGGCCCCTTACTACAGGAACTGGAGTTTTCCATTATTTTATAATAGACCGTGTTTCCAGAACACAACTGCCACAAACTGATTTTTCTAGAAGAAGCATAGGCTCAGTTCCCCAATTCTTTCTGCAGATTTTTATGAAATTCATTTAAATGAGTTTCTTGGGGAAAAATAACATCTGCTACCATTTCATGCAATTCGATCTATTTCTCTCTCTTAAAGGGAGACTTCATGCCCTTTGTATTTACAGATAATAGTGGTAATATGGAAATTAAATTAAGCTTGGATATAAAGCATACATCAATTTCAGGAAGGTAAACGGGTCAGTAAATGTATTTTAAAGGTTCATTGAGCTGGTAATCCCGTTCAGCACGCTTACAATAAAGAGATGCAAGGTCTTTTATGTAACTTCTTATTTCCTAATAGCACTTTAATAAAGGATTGACAGACAAATACATAAACAGAACTGAGAGCTGGCTGCTTTTTTCAAAACGTTTCATAAGGTACAGTGAGCTTCATGCTGAACTGTAGAAAAATGTAAGCCTTAAACTAAAACAAACACCACAGCTTGTTAACATAACAAACACAACAGCTTTAATATCTTGTTATTGGAATACCAATGCAAGTTGGAGTCAAACCTCCAGGTATACCAGCTCCTGCAAATAAAAAAGAAAATATTGTTCCTACACACTGGCTAGCTGGCTACACAGAAAAGGCAAATAAAAGCACCCATCAGAGGAAAAAAATAAATCCCAGGGTGAGATGCTTCGCAGCGAGTTGGAAACAGCCGTCCCCCATGCAGTCTGTGGTGCCATACCCCTGTGAGCCAGCGAGCACGGCACGGGGCCCTCACGTGTTGCCCAGGATCTGGCCATCACCCCCCGTTAACACATAGCCTGTGTACCCTCTCACCATGCCGACCAAACCTTTGGATGCCAGTTCTGTGGGCTACCCTGCTAACTGCTACTTGGGCTCAGGGGCCTCTTTGGGCACCTCTGTGCCACCCCATCTCTCCCACAGTCTTCCTCAGGCAGGATCTAGGTGCTTTACTCAGGTTATTAACAGGAGGCAGATCTCTTTGTGTCTTCCAGCCCTTCAGAGCATCCTCATCACCCCTTAATCCTCTATCCCACTCATAGTAAGCCACGAGCTGGTCTCTCAGCATACCACCATGGATGTCTTTCAGGTCGAATGGTCTCCTGTGGCCTGATGGATCCCTGGCTGCTGCTAAAAACCCTCGCATCAACCCGCACACGACTCGCTCCTCACCTCTGCAGGCAAGCCTGTGCTAGGTTGTTTTATAAACTCTTTGCTACCTAGAGTCTCCTGGAGGATGAAAACAAAACAAAAAAAATCATCATTTGCATTTTCAAACTATCATTTTCCAAAGGTGGAAAGGCATCCTTGGGGCACCTTCCTCCCTTCCCTCCTCCAGGAGGGAAGGAGGAAACTAGTAATTGCCTATTCATGAGCCAGCATTGGTTTTCCAGGGAATGCAATGCTCTGAAGGAGGGTACATGGAGAATAGTGGTGATTAGGAAAATACTATCTCCGATAATTCAGGCTCCTGGAAGGAACACATGCATAAAAAAAAGTTAAATTTCCATTTTTACAATCTACCGGTGAAATGCATCTCATTTTCTCTCTCGAATTCTCTCTCATCACGCTCGTATCTGGCTTGCAGATAAATCCAATCAGCTGAAATATATCTGGAAAATAACACCCTCCTATCCTGCATCTGCTGAGGAAGGCACGTTTCCCTCGTGACGTGCAGAAGTGACTCCTGAGGACCTACAACAGAGCAGGAGTAAAAGTGTTCTCTGCAATTTGGCTGCTAAAGAGTCCCATGGCCAAATCTAACCATGCTGTTTCATTAAAATGAACAGTTTTCCCTGAGTACTCCAGGACTGCGTTTGGCCCTCTGTTTGCAGGGCAGGCACAGCTCTGCATGTTAAACGCTACAGCCGTGCTGCCAGCCCTCACGGGACAGAGGAGATGGGAAGTAATTACACTTTGCAGAAAGAGCTGTTGAGCATCAGGGCTACTTTGAGCAGCTGTGAAACAACGTACTGTGCAGAGCTCCTGGGGATGCAGCGCCACCGGATTTAGAAAATGCAGGATTTTGGCTCTGCCTGAGCATCTGGGTTGCAGGGACAGAGCCCACTTGCTGTTGGTGTGTTGGAATATGGTGGCATGCTTTGTGCAGACCTTACTGCCCTCTTCACGTGCTTCATTGCTGTTGCTGCTGCTGCCTGGAGGAAGACAGAGCCAGCCCCAGTCCAAGCCCGATGGCAACACCTCCATGCATCCTGGAGCCACAAGCTTGGTCATGCTTGGAGGTTTTTTTGCCGCTTCTCGTGTCTTCTGTGTAATATTTTTGGAGCATAAAATGTAGGCAGAGCGTTACTCCACCTTTAGGGTTTTGAGTCCTTCATTGCACCCCTTCTGAGGCTCAAGGAGATTTCCTGTCTGCATCGCCACCACAGAAGACAGCTCACCCAAGCCTGGATGTAATTTTTAGTCATTACTTTGGTAATCTTTGCCCAGAATACATTTGTCTTGGGACAGGAACATGTGAGGTGTTCTAGGCTCCCTTCCCAGTTATACTTTCTCCAGCAATATGCATAGATTTTAATGTGTCCCTGCCAGTTTACAATGCTTGAAAATGAACTGTTTGTGGATGGTCTTAAATCCTGCCTATGCATTGCTGTTTATGTTTGTTTATCCATTAAGAACCTAAACTGCCTTTATGGCATATATTAGGCCACAGGGATATTTTAAAAAACAGACAATAAAGGCTATTACACAGGTAGTAAAGTGGTTTACTTCTTTCTTATTCCTTCCCCAGTCAGTGTCTGCTCTGGTATGTCCACTAAATGGAAGGGGAGGGCACTTGGAGACTAGGTCTGGCCATGGCACTGCCAGCAGCTGGCTTTTAGACCTAACTGGAAGGGGCTGGGAAAAGGCAGGAATTGTGCCTTCTGACAGTTTTTAAAATGTATCTTGAGGACCTAAAAGCTTTATTTCATCTTGTTAGTTACTGTTAATTCTTAATGTGGAAATATCAGGAATGCTGAGCCTCACCTTCTTTGTTGTGCTGGAGGTTTTTCTGCCACAGGGCAAGAGCCATCCTAGGGGCAGGAGCCCTTTTAACAGCAGAGACTGCCTGGCATTTGCATCGTCAGGCGTTGACAAAACCACAAAGTACTCCTATACACACACACGTCAAATGCAAAGAATTTGGTCAAAATTACTTCTCTTTGAATATAATGCCTCGTGTTTTGGTATGTGTAACACCATGGTCCCCCCAGGTCTCCACACTGCTAGAGCACCTCAGGTATGCACGGAGTTTTTTACTGGAGTCATGTTTCATGCATGCGGTCCTCATCCAGCCTGAAGGAAGTCCCAGCAGGAGAAACCTGGTGCCCATGAAGACCAGTACCACACAGCACAGGGTGCAACTGGGCAGCAAGCCCTCTTGATGGTCCACGTCAACACAAGTGGCCCTGAACTTCTGCAAGGAAGACAAGCCCTGCTGGGTTTGGACTCAGTCCCACAGCTATCACCATGGGGAAAAGCCGGGAAATAAAGTATTTGAGGGACTGGCCAGACTTCATGTTCCCCGAGAAGCAGCACATTGGCCCGATGGTCCTGCACTGCATCCGGGGGGGACGGGGGTGGCATGTGGTGAAATAAGGGTGTTGAGAAGTAGCAAGGGCCAAAAGAAATCTTTCTCCTTGCTAGCAACTGTAGCATGAAACCAGGAAGAAATATGACTAAAATATAGCAGTGTGTCCTTATGTCCCAGGCAATCTCTGATGGAAAACTTAAACTAGAAATTAGGTCATAAACCAAGTTCCATTGCGCTGTTACGCCTCCAGTTAGGCGGAGGGCCTTGTTGCTAATAACCTGCTAAGTTGCTTCCGCCCATTTACTTTTGTGGGTCTCTCAGAAACGCAACAGCAGATCACATCTACTATCATGCTCAGATACCAAAACAAACCCTTTCTTACCTCCTCGTTTTAAATCCCACAGCTAGGGTAACCCGCTTGGCAGCCTCTGACACGAGGAAGTCAACACTTGCAAATGTAGCAGAACACCTCTTCCAGAGTCATGACGACGTCGTTATCAAATGCTGTGTGGGCATTTTGATTCCAGAAGAAGAGCCGCTACCCCAAGACTTCTTCCAGAATAACTATTTTGGTAAATTTCCAACTGTAGGCAAGCCCTAAGCTTTTCAGTCACGACTGGAATGAATCATTCATTGCTTTAGGAGAATGCAACAATCCTGCATATAGAGCGTCTAAATCTTTTTTGGCTCAAAAAGCTATACAGTCCAGAGTTGAAATGTGAGCAATTGCTGCAAATTATAGGTAAACTCTTCTTCGCTTGCATGGTTCTCACTTTTGCAAATGGTTTCACTGAAGTTAAGGAAATTGCTCAAAGGCTTAAAGTGCATCTGAAGCCTATGAAATGGAGACCAGTGAATGAATTGCATTAGGGAGTGGAATATCTGTGACAGAGGAGGCAGGGAGGCAGGCGAGTTATCTGCTCCTCAAGAGAGAGGCAGACAACAAAGCTGGGGTTAGAAAACTGCATGGTGGCAAATCTGCTGAGAAGCAGGTGCCAGAGATTTTATCCCCCCCTTTAATCCCACAGCGTCGCCTTGACCCAGAATGGTGTACACTCTGTGACGTGTGCCTGGGGGGCCCCTGGCCTCTGCACGCTGCCCATCAGCCCTTGGTCCTCACAGAGGAGCTGTGTTACAGCACCTGACATCTCACTGTGTTCCTCCCCATAGCACCCTGTGTAGCGATATGGGTCTGACAGCTCCAGCACCACCTCCATGTTGTAGGTGGGACCCTGAGAGCAGAGACGGTGCCTTCAGTGTTGGTGCTGTGTTGGTGCAATTCTGGTTGGGTCACGGTGTTGGGATCTAGGGTGCGTTGAGGAAACGGGGTGCAACCACAGTGTGCACCATCGGATTGCAAGAGCTGTCCCAACGTTTCTCAAACCAATAGAACAGACCGTGTTCCAGGTCTGCTGGGGCATCCTTGGGGGACGCAGGTGGCTTCCAGCTTTACTGCACTTGTGGGGGGAGAGCGGATCCTAACACAGATTTTCCAGTCTTCCTTACGCAGGTTTTCCTCCCCATAAGCACTACTTTGCCTGCTCCAGTGCAAAGCTACTGTGTGAACTGACAGTGTGGGTGACTGGGAGACCAGGGGTCCAGTGCAAAAGAGAAAAGGCAGCTTGGTGGCATGGGCAGACTCAAAGACATTCAGGGTCGCATCTTAAAATGCAGTTTATGGTCTACAAGCAAATCCCAGTAGGAACTGGCATGGGTCTTAGGAGTTGCTGGAGATTTATAGCAGAGGAGCGAACACAACCTCCTTCTCCTAAGCCCCATGCTGACACTGAAGCATCCCTTCTCTCCATTCCTTTTTTAGAGAGTAGGGTTTAGGACACAGACATTACCTTTTTTTTCACTTTTTAAGAAGTAAAAATCCCTTTGCTGTGGGTGCACAACTTGAGGAAAAGAGGCACCAAACCTGTTTGGGCACTAGGAAGAAATTCCCAGTGCTGGCACTTCACCAAAGAGCAGAGAATGGGGTGTCACCTTGTGACACTCCCGCCACCACTCTGCTCTCAGGAGGTCACAGCCTGGCTTGTCACTCACTGCTGGCAGATCATGCCCTGGGCCTCAGTAGCTCCTCAAAAAATGAGCTACAAAAATTACTACCCCTGGGATAAAGCTGGCAATTGCTGGAGAGATAATCAGCTTGCAGCATTCATTCGGTGAGAAGACCTGCAGGCTGCCACATGATGCGACATCAGCAGTGTCACCTGCACATGAGCCACCTCAAAGGTGTTGGGAGAGCCAGGGCCCAGGTCAGGGGCTGTACCCCCAGAAACCCCCATTGGAAGAGAACTCCTAGTGCTCATAGCCTGACTTTCAGCCTGGAGAAGAGAAGGCTCCAGGGAGACCTTATAGCACCTTCCAGTACCTGAAGGGGGATACAAGAAATCTGGAGGGGGTCTTTTTAAAAGAGCCTGGTCTAGTGGAAGGTGTCCCTGCCCATGGCAGGGGGTTGGAACTAGGTGATCTTTAAGCTCCCTTCCAACCCAAACCATTCTGTATTCTATGATTCTATGATTCTGTGACTTCCCTTCAGACTCTAAATGCTTTGCAGTGCCTCACTCAAAGGTCTGTGCCACAGTGTGCTTGCCTGTCCAGGTTCAAACCTGCAGCAGGGCTGACCTCTTGCAGGCAAAGGCTGCCCGGGGTATGGCTCCAGGAGAGGCCCAGCGCTCTGTCCCAGACTGCAACAGGACAAACATTGCATCCCGAACTGCAGCGACGCAGGGTTGGGTTGGATGTTGTCATACAGGGGGAGGTGGCAACTGAAAACCCCTGCATAAGCAGGTTCCTCACTGAGCTTATCATGTGGACCACATGGCCTCCTAGCAGGAAAGCTCTGGGATATCCACAAGGCCAATGAATTCCCAAAGTGAGATGTTTGATGGGTTAGGGGTGTTTTTCAGCTTGGTTTTAACTTCTTCAAGTGCTCCCACTTCCTGTATTTAGGCTTGAGGACAGTTAAATAAGAGCTCTTCTGTGTCTCTTCTCTCTTTTCTTTTCTCTCCTTGTTATCTCCACTCTGCACCAGCTGATTTTGGTGTTTTCAGTCTCTTTGGAAGTCTGCCCATGCCCCTTCTTTTCCATCAGCCTTTGTGAACTGTTTGCTGCCACATCATTTCCAAAGTATGATGACCACATATGTATGCAGCAGCATCTAAAGGCTGATCACACCATTTATTTACATCATCTTATGACCATTACCCAATAACACTTTCCTACAACTTAGCATCTCTCCAAATACTTTTCGGACCACCACTGACCAGCCACTTTCATTTCGCTTCCCTTGGTGATACCGATATATTCTTTCCTCGGAGTGACTGTATAGTCAATTATTTCTTCTACTCTGCATTGCCTCCTGGAGTTTTTACACTCCATTTCATTTGCCATAACGTTGCCCGGTTATCTTGCTGTGTCAAGACCCTTCTGATGTTCCTTGCAATTCTATCTAGTTTTGACATGCTGCGGTAATTATATTTTAAAATACAGAATTTTCCACTATTCTCTTACACTTCATCTACACTATATCAGGACATGATCGGGCCTGGATGCAAGGGAGGACCTAAAAAGGAGAAGAAACACCTGCCGCACATAACCATAAGCCCCTTTGATATGAGCTCCAGGGCCTTTTATTTTTGGAAAAAACTAGGAAATTATATTCCGAGATCCATGCGGTAGTGCCTCATGTTATCAGTGCCGACTTCCTTCTTCCTCGGCGGGTGTCCTTTCACATCACTTCTGATCTAATCGTCAGAGGTTTTGTCTGAGAGCAGTTTCTGCTTTTATCTCGTTGCTATAATTAAATTGCTTATCTTTTACAGGGGCTGGTGGTTTACAGCATCCTGTTTTAGGAAAAAAACCATATACCGCACTAAAGGGTCCTAAACAGGAGCTTACTCAGAGTAGCTTGTAGGCTTCTTTTCATCTGTACAGCTTTGGTCTGCCCCAGTAATGCAGGGCAAACACAGAGGAAACTGTGAGTAAGACTTATGCGACTCATTTTCACACTCCTCTCAGTCATCCTCTGCAAAGAAGCAGCCTGGTCTTAGAGGATAAAAAAAAAAAAAAAAAAGGGAGAGGGATGAAAGAAATTTGGAGGAGACACTGGGAAAAGGAAAAAGCAAAATTAGAGGAAAAATGGCAGAGAGGATGGGGAAACAGTGTTCTGCAATAAATTGTTGAAAAGTTTGCAATCCCAAGTTGATGTTATTAGGGTGTGGGGTATATTTTGACACACTTTTCACTGAAAACAGCCAAAACATGTTTAGATGGATACCTAAATAAATAAGAACTTCCCATTCTTCCTTAATCTCAGATTGTCTTATTAAGAGCTCAGATTCACAAAGAAGAAAATCCTATTAAGCTACATGTACACCCTAGCAGTAATGTTTGCTTTTAAAGATCTCTCTCTCTCCTACGCACTCCCAAATCACTTAAGAGGCTTTTATTAAATTTCAGAGTTAGATAGCTTTCCTTTGCAGACAGCCCAGGAGTAGGAAATGCTGGCTAGTTAAGAACAAGGGAAGGCAGTATTGAATCGGGAAATAAAATGAAAAGATTAAAAAAAAAAAAAGCCATAAGAATAACATGGTAAGAGTTCTCCCTCCTGAACCAGCTGACAACATATTTCAGAATGATACAAGGTCCTTGTTTCATCTCACCCTATTACAAGAAAGCAGCGCGTGAAAGAGCAGAAGACAACACCACGAAACCCAACAGCACTGTAGGAAAATAGGTGGCTTTAATCACCCGGCGATTTACGGCGACACAGCCAAGAGGACCCAACCGTGAGAATGGTCGTGCTGCTCCAGTGACATGTATTTACTGAGCAAAGATGGGCAGGTTTGGCTGCTCACATACTGAGGCTATAAGGACTAATAAATGACCATCAGATCTTTTTTTTTTTTTCCTGGGGGATAAATAGATAAAGATTCTGCTTTGTTACCTTGGGGTAAATCCCCGGGAACTCCATCGACCTTTATAATTCATGGGTGGGCTCAATTAATTTGTTACACTATTTTCCTCATTAACGGCTTATTAGGGAGGGCTACGAGAGCAAATGACAGCATATGGATTTCTGGCGGGCGGGCACCTCGCTCCCAGACAGCGAGGTTGAAGCGGTGGCTGCGGTGCTGCCAGGGCTGTGCTCCAGCCGCACCTGGGGGCTTTGCATAGCATCCTCGTTTCCTTAACTGATTCAGATGGAGCAGGGCTGGAAAACAAGTCCCAGAGGAACCCGCTCCAACGTATCTGGTGGCGTATGAGGCATCGTGCCGAGGCAGATGATGTAATATCGATTGTTTCTTAGCAAGAGAGGAGGGGAATGTCAGCCAGAGGAATTACGCCTGCGAATCGCAGATGAGGAGGAAATAATGAGAGAATTGGTGGAGTAAATGAAGACATAAAAGCATGTAATACAAAGCAAGAAGCATTTGCTCTGACCCCTGTGACCTGCTGTGGTATTAGTGTACAGTTTTAGTAGTGTAATGATCATTAAGGCTCTGATCTCCATTACTAGGAGCATGGAGATTTCTCTCCCTCGTACAAGACTGCGCGTTTCAGTCTGGTATTAATAAAAATTGGTTTCACATATCATTACACTTCCACGGCTTAATCATCTTTGAGCGTATTGTGTGTTCAAATGTTGCCATTTCGGGCAGAGCAGTGAGCCAGTCATCTTAACGGGTTGTTTTTTCCAGCACCGTGGTACAATCCCTTTCAGTGTACGCAAGTGCTGTCACCGTGGCCTGTTTCAGGAGATGAGGAGCAAGTCTCAGGACTTTGACACAACCATGTGATTGTTTCCATTGGTGGGGTATTTTTTCCTCCCTTCAGATAAATAATACTATTTTTTTAAAAGCAGCAAACCTGGGAATGACTGTGCAAATGTATAAAGAAAGACTCGTGAGGAATTGTCCAGCAAAACAAACTTTTGCCCCAAAACCAAGAGGGAGATAAAACCGAAATTGGGCTGCAGAAGCAGGTTGGTTGTGGCAGGGTTGGTTCCCCGATGGCTCGAGGTCATGCTGCTGAGAGGTCGGCGTCTCCCAGCCCCAGCTGGGATCAGCTCTGCCCAAGGGAAGCCCAAAGCCACGGAAGCCCCGGCGCAGGCAGTGGCTTGCTGGGATTTGAGACTGCTCGGCTTGTGGCTGGGGGCATCCTCAGGAGACGGAGGCAGCTGTTCCTCTGTTCTGCACTGGGGGGGAGATGAAAGAATAAGAATGCTTGGATTTTTCCAAGCAATCCTTTTTCCCCTTTTCCTCCCTCCCCACAGATTTTCCTCAAATGGGGAAAATGACTCATTTTTCTGCCGAATCAAACTTTTGCAAATGTCAGGATTTCTTGCGGAATAGAAGTCCTGCATTTCACCCAGCTCTCGGCAGAGACATTTCAAACCAAGGCATCTGCATAGTGTTTAGTTTCCTTAGTTACGTGCCATATGCATCCAGGTAGAAAGGGCAAGGGTCTGACACAGCTAATAGAAATTTTTAAAGTATCCGAGTCCTTCTTTGGCTTTTAGAGAAGTGAGGAGTGTTATGTCCACAGCCAAGAAAACAGCAACAAGAGTACGTCTGACCTTGTCTCTCCTCCACCCCCCTTATCATATCAGCACGTTTCCAGTTCTGCTTTCCATTGTTTGGAGAAAAACAGTGCTGCAAGGAAGAGGGTGATTTACAGTGTGCTTACTTCACTAATTCAGACTGTACACACAAGGCTAAGAGCATGTATCCTTTTTCCCAGATGCGAATAGAGGCTGCCTAACGTCAATTTCCTCACTCTAAACAGTCAGTCTGACCTTCTACTTAAGCTAGAAAGTCGCCTCACCCCTTTCAGGTCAACAAAGCCCTGGACAATAGTCCAAATGCAATTTGGAGTCTCTTTCCTGGGATATTCACCTTTTCTAGAGGTGGTTCCCCTCTGCTTTGTGATGTTTAGGACTAGGTCACTGAAGACCGAGTTGCCTTCTCTGCAAAGTGGCTGCACATTCCACTCAAAACTGGTGGTAGCAGTAATTTATAAACCCATGGGACAAAACCACCTCAGTTCTAGTTGGCCTTGGAGCAAGGCAGTGATCCTGAACATCTCTGAAGATACTACCTTGCTCCCAGAGGCTAATTTTTCTTAGATGCCTCCATCTACATGAGAGCAGGTAAAACCATGAAGTATGGGCTTAATGATACAAGGATGCTTGCCTGGATCTGCAGAGACTGAAGGTTTCCAGCAGCCTCCTCCTTTTCTGTGGCACATGGACAAAGTTTGATGTTGGTGCTGCGAGACGACAGACACTGTCTGCGGTGGATGATGCAGCTTGTGCAAGGCGTTCGTCTGCACTTGGCTGTGCATGTTACGCTCTGCTGAAAGGGACAGCTGGGTAGCAGAGCAGAAACCTGCTTGGTTTGGTCTGCTTGTGGTTGTAGTTGGGGTCAGGAGGGGGAAAATGGGCTTTTCTGTGAGCAGCTCCGCAGGGGAAACACCTGGAGTGAAAGGTGAGGCAAGGCGTATGGCAGAGGTTTGGCAGTAGGGGCTGGCAGTGATGCCAGGGATTAAGTCGTCTGGAGGGAGGAGAGCTCAGGTGGGCTCCAAAGGAGGTATAGGTAGGTTGACAGAGAACTCTGAGCTTCTCTAGTTTGGGAGTTGCCATATTCTTGTTTAGATTCCTGCAAAAGCCCACTTTGGAGATCCACCCCCTGCTGCTGAGGTGTTCGTTGATCACTTGAGGGCAAGGGGAAGGAGATGACCCCAAAGCTCATGTGCCTGTCACCCCATGGAGATTTCTCTCCCTGGTGTCAGGTGAGATGCTGGGTGTCAGAAGGCAGGACCATGCTGGCTGCCCAGCAGCACGACCCAGAGCTCAGCCCACCTGGATCCTGGGAAAAATATACTTCTCTCTGAGCAGAAAGCAGGCCCCCTTCTTGGAGAGGGAACCCCTGCACAAATCCCTGTTTGCAGAGGCATCCTGTCCCTTCCTTGTCCCTGCAGGCTGCAACCCCTTGGCCACCTCTCTCCTTCTGCACAGGGGAGGAAGGGATTCCATAGATTTCCCCTCCCTTCCTCCACGGGCACAACCTTGTACCCCAAACCCTCAAAAGCCATCCACCAAATGTCACTAGGAAAGTGAAACAGCAACAGGAGTGCTGAAGCTGGGACATGGAGGGTGTCCTTAAAGGCTTTATTTACATCTGCAGGTACAGACAATCTGTCACTGAAAAGAGTGAGACACTGGAGGAAACCAATAGTGGAGAAAAACAAAGAGAAATAATTATGTACACAGTATGCCTGTGGAGTGCATCTTAAAAAGAGTTATTTGGGACAGCCTGTACTGATGCTGGATTATAAAAAGGACTGGATAATTTTATAAGCAATATAATGCTTCTGTAGACTGTGAATATATCTCAGGCTTCAGAAAATAAGGTACTCGTCTTACAAAAATAAAATCTCCTACTTGTATCATATGATTATACAACTTGCTGGATCAATTACAGTCCATATTTTTTTAATTTTGCATTTCCTCGGGCGTTGGGTACCACCCCGCACTGGTGGTTGAATGTGAACTATTAATGGAGCAGTGGTGAACATCCTAATGGAAAAGATCACATTACCAAAAAAAAAAAAAAAACCAACAGCATTGATTTGTTGTGTGTTCATCGATTTAGCCCCTTCCATGACAGAAGTGAGGCTTGCTGTGATCCCACTGCTTGTCCTTCGCCCGCCAATCACTCCTTCCCTCAGCCTCCCGGCTGCCGCACATGCTTTGGACCACAGCAGCTGTGAGATCTGTGAGAGCCACCACCTCCGTCATGGCTGGTGCTTGGGCTGAGGGGAAAGGCCATTAGCCGGCCACACCGGCATCTGCTTCTCTCCTGACAGCGACCAAGGACCTCGGGGTCGCTGGTGGTATTTGGGAGGGCTGCAAAGGAGGGAGGGGTCCTGTGGCAGAGGCAAAGAAAAGACAGGGAAAGGCTGTGTGTCATGTGACAGGTTTAGGACACATGACAGGAAAGGGACATTTATTTGGTTGGGCGAGGCTTGGAGGAAGGTAAAATTGGGGTATAGAAGCAGAAGGGAAAAATTTCAAGAAAGAAAGGAAGGATGAATGTCTCAGGTACCCAACCATCTAAAAAAACAGGTGAATTCTTTCATGAATTAACCTCTTTTTGCTTAGCTGCAATGATTTCTGAGGTGTTCAAACAAGCATGTTGCATTTCGTCCTGTAACCCCATGGAAGGAGCACATTGCTGCTGCCCTGCTGAAAATGGCAGAACTCTTTTTTTAGAGCAGAACTGCAACTACCTTCACTTCAAACCCTGAAAAAGGGAAAGATAGGGAAAAAATCCTTAGCAAGGAAGAGAGACCAGGGAGGACGTGACAAACAGCACAGAGCCAGCATGATGGCTTCCTTCAATCCCCCTAGAAATGGGACTGTGGTGGGGCACGTGACCAAGGAGAAGCAAGTGGGGCCAAAAACATCACTTCTCTGGAACACTGCTGCCCTCCCAGATCCCTGGATTACGATGAGGAGCTGCAAAGTCACCCAAAGGCTCCTTCCTCCACTCAACCAAAGCTATCGCGGGGCACCTGGAGCACGCCTGCAGGGGAGGAAAAGCGGACTCCTGGGTCTCCAGGACTAATTGGATACTGGCTTTGGTGTTCGAAACAGAGCAGGTTTTGATGGCAGCTGGCAGGACCGCTGGAGCACTGGCCACTGGGCACGTTTGTTAGCAGTCACAACCACTGCCCCAGTGTTGTTGTTTGGGTGACTGCAAAGGGCTTGGGCACAAGTGCCACCATTCGGGTCTTCCTGCAAATAAACAGCGAGGAGCCTTGCAAAGCTGCTGGAGGGGAACGGGAGGGGAATGAGGGGGAAAGAAATGCAGAGGATTTAATCTGTGAGGGGTGATTTGTCCAGACCGTCCCCCTCACACACCTAAAACTGTTTTTTTAATAGCTCTGATTGGGCTTGCAAATGCAGTTTTCCTCAGCTGTATTGAATTTGGGGATATCTTACTGCGACATCAAAGCAGGTCCCAGCCCCCCCATGGCTGCTTATTTCCAAGGTAGGTGGTATTGAGGGCTCCCCATGAACAGTGGGGCTGGGTAGCACAAACAGAAAAAGAAGCCCTGCTTGCACAAAAGGTTTTAATCAAGAAAAGCAAAAAGCACAGCAGAGAAATGTGTTCAGATTACGGTCAGTTTTAAAGACATATCACAAGTCTGGTCCGAAGCCCTGTGAAGGAGTTTTTCTGTCAAGTACGGTGAGCTTTTTGGATCAGGTTCCAGGTGCAATTTGTCTCCTTTTTTTTCCTTTGGTTCTTGTTGTTGGTTCTTTCCTTTTTTTTTTTTTTTTAATAATGAGTAAAGCCACATCAGCTGTAATGGATTGTTTCCCCTCTCTCTGCTTTCAGGAGCCAGGAAGAGAATCATTGAGCCATATTCTCCTGCTCCTCTGCAGAAAGCAAATGGCTATCCTTGGATATCAATCACTGGGGTAAAAGCTAAGAAATGTTACCAAGGAAACGTTGTCAGGCCCATTGGCAGTCTCCTTTGTTTAGTAAGTTTACCCATGAGCAGCTTTTTATTGTTTTGAAATCAAGAAATGGTAAAATAAAATAAGTATAACATCATCGATGGACTGACCTGCTAAGCACCCTCCCTGGTGTAACCAACACCCGAAGTATATTGTTCTACTTTGATCCATCACATAGCTAATTCTCGTTTTAATCAGCTTTGGATTCATAATCTAAGTTGGCCTTCTAAATAAAGTACATTTATCCCTAGGTGAAATGTGTTCTTTCTCCAAGCAGGTAAACATTAAAAGCAGTTGTAATTCAGAGCAAGAAGAATGGAGAGCAATGTGTCACACGTTGATCCAGCTGTGAAGCATGGATAATAGCAAAGTGGATGCAACAGAGACGGAGCTGACTTTGGTCGGCAAGATGCTACTTCTACATCGTGTGGGTGCGTTTTAGTACTCGTTAAAGCAGGGGACTGATAGCAGCGAGTTCAGCCAGACCTCGTGAAACAGGTGCCAAGCCACACTTCCATCACCCAGCACTTAAAACATCCTCCGGCGTCGACCAGCTCCGCCTCTGCTGCCCCAGCCTGGTTTTCCCGATGACGTGCTACCTGCCGCTCAGCACCTCCCGGGAGGTGACGAGTGCCCTCGGCTGCAAGTCACTTCAGTGCAAGCTGAGGGCACCCCGAGCTTCGTAGGAGGCTTTCGTGCTTTGGCAAAAATTTGCTATTTAAAAGGAGGCTGTGCTGCGTGTTTCGTGATACCCACAAATAGAAACTCTGGTGTCGCCGTCATCTCCTTCTACAGTCCCAGAGCTGGAGATCTCAGCCTTTGAAGGCAGAGGGCTTGTGCTACGTGGCGGTGTGGAAATAGGGGTAAACGGGGATGGTGTGCAGCTCAGGTGAGCCATTATGGGTGCACACGCAGGGGACTGTTTGGAATGCAGAAGGGGAAGGAGGGCCTTTTGGCCAAAACCCCTCAGATTTCCCACCAGTTCACCCAAAGAAGATGCCCATTTCTGGGCCCCAGGACTTTTGGAACACCTTTTCCTGAGGCCACATTCAGCATCCCAGTGTTTCACTTCCCAAAGTGGGAGTGGGGGGACATTCAAACGCATGGGGAAAGCAAGGCCATGTGGTCATGGTGCGAGTGGAGGGGGGGACACCATTTTATGTGAGTCCCACAGCCAGGCCAGCCCTCCTCTCCCACAAACCCAGCCACGAGGTGCCGGAAATCCAAGGCTGGCGTCGGGCGGAAATACATGCTCTGAGGGGCCTGAGGCCCTGAGCAACATTGTGCCAAATCATCCTGTGAAAAGACATCAATAAAACCCATTTTTCTCACACAGGTGCTTCCAAGCATTATAAAGTTTCCCTCAGACAGAAAGGGCACAGTCGATGCCATAATTATTGCAAAATAAAAGGATTAAAATTGACTAATGTGTTCAGGCACCAGCACCAAGTCACCTATCTATCTAGTTTTATCGGCACTTTCTTGGGCAGTGCAGGGGGAGGCGAAGCAGGCAGTCCTGCTCATTAACTGCAATATTCTCTGACTTACATCATTATTTTGCCTTATTTTTTCCATTTTGTCCTTAAGGACAGAGTGTCTTGGACGCCTGATCTCGTGTGAATAACAAAACTGGGGAGGGGAGGACTCTATTATCCTGGAAGGAATGAAAAGAATAGTAATAAAACCGGCAAGAAGTAATGATCTTTCCTTCTGCTGCTGACTCAAGATCATACAGCGTGATCGACCCGGCAGCCACGGGCCACCTGGGAGGAGGGAGTCAATCAGTCAATCGGAGGGGATGCTCAGCTAAAGAGTGACAGCCCTCTGAAATCCCACTGTCCTCTGCTAGCCCGACAGGAATCAGCAGCTCCCAATCCTTCCTGAGGCTGGAGCGATTGTCACTTCCGGGCTGCTGTGCCTGGGCTTTCATCAGCCTTCCCTCGCGTGCCTCCGTCTGCCGGAGCCAGCCGGTGTTCGGGGTGCCGACCCGAGGAGAGTTTACATCGGTGCTAGGTGCTGAGGGGACCTTTACAGATAAGGACGTGCGCAAACATCTGCCTGCTCAGGGGCCAGACTCCACCTTCTCCCTTCTTATTTTGCTGCCATTTGTTGGTTGAAGTCTGTTGTGATGCTTCCAGATCCCCAGCCAGATGAAGTGACTTTCCCCCAAGCCATGGTGGTCTCCATGAGAGCCTGCTGTGAAGAGGAGATGCTGAGGGCATGAATTTGAAATGCAGACCCTGGTCTCCATTCCACCATGGGCTTCCTCTGCAGTGGGTGAAAACGGATCTTTGCCCCAGCTTCCTATCTGCGGGATGGGCAAGATGGCACCTTTGTGCCTCTGAAGGAAGGTGACTACAGCGCAGATGCCCTTATCCCAGGAATGAAAGATTTTCCCCTCACGGCAGGAGTGTTTTTCTTCCATCAGGGCTCGCATATTAGGCCATCACTCTGGACGGGCAGTCGTCTCCCAGAAACCTGGCCCCTTCCCACACATCCCTTTGAAAAGCAGCCACAACATCGACCTATTGCTCCGTCGAGACTCCTGAAAGTTGTAGAGCACTGTCTTTTCATGGAGTTCAAACCAGTCATGAGTGCTGGGGATTTCAGCTCCTTGGGGCAGTGGTTTCCCTCTCACAGAGGGATGCTGAGATGCAGAGGCAGGAAGGGAACTTCCCATGGCCAGGCAGGACACTCTTGCTGTGGTTTGCTGGGAGGTGGACAAGCTGCAGATCACTGTTCACCTCCACTTCCCTTCTTTCCTCCAGGCTGGATGAAAAACAATTCCTTTAGCTGGCGAAGGAAAGCCAGTATGCTTCCAGGCTATCATTGCTCAGCTCTGCTTACCCACTTAATTTTTCCTCTGCACACCCAAGTCCCCTTCTTGCCCCTGCAATGGGTGAAGGCCGGGGACAGCCACTGCCTGCCAACAACTTGGTGGTGGGTGGCGAATGATGAACGACCAGTAGCTGAGAGCAGATGTACCTAATGATCACGCCTCATACGAAGGAGGGAAGGTGGATGACTGAGCATGGCTAATACACCAGCAAACACCATGCCAGCCTGGCTGGTAACTCCACTTTCCAGTCTTTTGCCACTTGTGAGACGCTTGTGTGCCTGACCACCATGAAAGCATGCCGGTGGCTCCCATATTATAAATATGGGGGCTCTCAGAGATGTTAAAGAGCGTTCATAGCAATGCTGCTCCGTTCAGAACAAATGCTTATCTGAATTAGTTGGCAATAGTATCATTTATCTTAGCACTCTTCCCCCCTTTCCTGTCCCAACCCCACTATTGTATAAATGAAACATCCTCAAAGCAAGCTCCTTGTTCATTGGTATTGACAGTTGGTAAAAGGAGATAAAACGTGTCTCAAGATGCTTATCACAGCTAGGGAGCCCCCCTTGTTCTCCCTTGCTCTGTAGCCTTACCTTGCCAGGGAACGAGTAACTCCTCCGAGCAGCTCTCGGTTGCAATATCCATAGGCCCAGTCGCAGGAGGTTGTGAGAGTTTGCTTTCCTTCAGGGAGAACTGAGAGCAATGAGCAAAACTGAAATGGAAGTATTCCGCGTATTTTCTTAATCACATTAAACAATCAGAGGGAAAGGAGCCCGTGACATGCAGCAAGGGTTATGGATCAGGCAGGGACAAACCAGGCAGGGGAAGGAAAATGTGAGGAGTCCAGAGGGTGTTGAGATATAGTATTTCTGGCTCTGGATTCCTGCCGAAATCCCCCTCCTGGTTTTAGCCGGCTTGCAGGGCCAACTGCTGGTGAGCCAGCTGTCCTCAGCCCCGCTGGACAAAGGTGATGCCCAGGAGAGGCTGTTCCTATAGGGAAGGAAAGCTTTGAGCAGTGCAGCTGGGCAGGGCTGTGCCCAGGGACCAGCAGCCCTCCTACCACATCATCTCCGGGGAGGACAGCACAGTCGAAATAACTGCAGCCGTGGCACCACCAGTGCCCAGCCAAGTAAGGCCCAAACAAGAGAAACTCCTGACTGTCCTCAGCATGGCATTTAAGCACCAGGAATGATTTTGCACAGCTGCCTGCAGCCACCGTCGCCCCTGCGGTCGGTCCCCTGTTCGTGCCCTGCATGGCGAGGGCGAGGCCGCGTTGTGATTTTTCATTAGCTGATTGCTTTTACAGCCTCTGAACTTTACTCCTCCATACTTGATCATCCAGACTTTTATTTGTTAAAGGAGGCATGACATATAACCGCTTTCCCAATGTACACTGGGTTGGTTTCACCTGCTCTCGCCCCAGTCCGACGAGAGCCCACGTAATTGTCTACATATATTTCTGCCTTGTTTTTTTCCACGGATCCTGCTCTTTTATGTATGTAAGTGTTCATACGCCACCCAGTGGCTCCCGAGGCCTTGGCTACTGGTCTCACCAGTGAGGGTGCCCAAACCCACTTTCCCGCAGAGCATCTCCCTGGCAGCAAGGACACGCCAACCTGGAGCTTTGTTCCCGGGAGTTGCAGGCTGCGGCCTCCCTCGAAGCTCTTTCCAAAACCTGATGTACACAACCACTTCACTTGCTCGTTCACGTAACCACATCACTCGACCACTGTGTTCTGCAGTCCTGGGGTGCAGCGTTGCGCTGTCAGGCCAGCGCAAGCCGATGGGGTGCTGCGTGTACCAGCCAGTGATTCCAGCCGCTCACACCTGTAACGCACACACGAACGCGCTTCCTGCTGGCTCACCCAGGCACGTGGTCATGTTCTTAGTTTTCACCCAGACCTTAATCAAATGAAAACAAAGACAGAAAAAAAACCCACCTTGGGCCAAACTCGGGAACATCCTTTTGCACTGCCGTCTAGATATGGGTCCTTCGGTCAGGCATGGAAATGCTCCATGCTATGGCTCCCAGCCCCTTACTGGGTCCACGCTGCCCTGCACCACTGGTCCTGGGCTCAGCAGGCAGCTACGGGGGAAAGCTGAGGGGAGAAAGAGAAATGCCAACATACAGCTGGAGCCAACTCCCCTCTCCCAGGCTGCCTCCCCCTTCTTCTCCATCAGAACCCTCCTCTTTCCTTGTCTCCAGCCCCTGGAGCTGAGGCCTGGACCACAAAGACACTTGGGTGGGACTTCAGTTTTGCCTGAGCTGCCATTCCTGCCTTCCTGTTGATTTTTCTCTTTCATTATTTTCCTATAAAACAAAGTCTTACACTCATTACCTACCCCTTCAAAAGCCAACAGCAACCACAAAGAGCTCTCCAGCAAGATTTACATACTGTGCCATCCCACGCAACAATAAATTTCCCGGCTGACTCTGCTGCTAGCTTTCACCAACCCCTGCTAACTTCACACTTTAAGAGTATGCTCTTTGATTCAACATGTAGTTATTGGACATTACACATTCATCTCATTCATTTCGCCGTTCCCTGGGGGCATGTTCTTCACCATTTGTTGCCATAATGCTCGAGGGCAAGAAGTCATTTTTCTTATTTAGCCTCTGCTCTATTATTTTGCCCTGCTGCTTGCTGTCTGATGCCAGAGAGGAGATGCCCCTTTGGGCAGAGCAGGCACGCCCAACTGTATCTGCAAAGCAGACTATTTTCTTATTCACCCCAAGCGAGGCAGCAGCAGTGCCTGAACTGGGAGGGGAAACCTGACCCTTGTAAAGCGATGCCATAATGATAGACCATTGACTGATCATTACAGGCACAGGTCCCCTCCGCCGGAGAGAAGGATCCTGGAAGCCTTAGAAAGCCCAAAACATGGAGTTTCAATGGAGTTGGTTGCTTAAAATGTGCCTCAGCTGTATTCCGCCCTATATGCAGGGCTAGGCAAGACAGCCCCTTATCTTTACAAATGCAGCAGGATCAGGGTTTCATCCCAGAACAGCTTTTTGCTGGTTAGCACAGCTGAGCCAGGGCTGGAATGAGTGTGGGAAGATGGGCAGCAGCTCCTCCCTCCAGCTGCTCGTGGTGTCTTGGTCCCACTGGGGTCCTTCAGGGGAGATAATGCGATGGAGAAAAACTTTTTATCCACTGGAAGAGAGCATGCGAGCACAGGCAGCTCCCTTCCAGGATGCCCTTTGTCAGAGACCAGACTAGCCAAGCATACTGCTTCGCTTTTATTATCCAAAACGGAGCGACACTGCTGCTCCATAACACTTGACCAACGTTGACCTCAAGCTGATTAGACACAGATGAGTGCCTCGTGCTCCGGTGGGGCTAGCACTGGCTGCAACCACTTCCATGCTTCCTGGTGCCAGCCTCGTCATGGGACCAAAATGCGGATTCGTGGAGTTTAGCCGTACAGTGCCGGCTCCTGTAACCCACACCTGAAGCGCAATGTGGGTGAAAAGGACAGCTCCCATCTAGAGGGGAACATGTGGCAGGGCTTCATGTGAAACCCAGGCCGATTTCAGCCAAAGTCCACCCATTTGCCTAGGTACTGCATTCCCTTCCCAAGCATTTCTGAATCACCACGTCCGTCTGCAAACACTAAACATAATAAAAGGCCATTGCAGGCTCCATCCGAGCCTGGCTATAATTAAATATATTGACTGATAAATTGAGTATAGTTATACCTCTCCATCTGGTCTCAGCAGAGGACCACTGACATTTTGTTCATATACCCTCATTTTTTTTGTCTCTTTCAGAACGAGATTTGCATCATAGCTTTTTAATGAGCTAATAGTTAAAATAGCCCCCTATAATTACACTAGAATAATCCAGCATTATTTCAGCTTAATTATAGGGGGATATCTTAACGATACATCATTGGCAGTTCTCAGTCACTCTAATGCACAGATGTCTGAAGAAATGACATAAAACACCAGCAAGTTATAAAATATCTAGAGTGGTGCTCATTGCGTCTGTGGAAAATGATCACATCTATTTTCCGTACCTCTGCTATGCAGTCTCCCTGCTCAGATTGTTTCCTGCCAACCTAGAGATAATACGGAAAGCAATGGAAATAAAATATTTCACTACCTCATGTCATGCCCTGATATTGTTGACTCTATCATTTTCATATCTTCTTGATCCTCTCGTAAATCTTCACATCAACATACCATAGTTAATTTCTCCAAACCTTTAGCAGCTCTGGAAGCAAACCGATTCCTAAACCTACTGCCTTCATAGCTGTGGCCAGACTGTGGGGCTGCCTTTAATTCTGCTGTGGGTTTTGTTTATCTGCATTCAGTGACTCGGAAGAATTGCCCTGGGAGCACACGGCATTGCTATTCACACTTAATGTCCTCTCCCCCCTCAGAGATCCCTACATCCCAACAAGGCAGCATTGTTGGAAACATCAGCTCGCTGCTCTGGGTAGACGTGTCTCTGCAGCACCACGTGGCTCTTCTCTCTGGGGTACCTCCTGCTGTGGGATGTAGGATGCCTGGGAGAAGGTGGGTGAGGCCATGCTGGGAAGTGGCTGTTGTTTGGGGAGGTGTAGCTGTCACCTCTGTCCCCCCACGCTCAGCACCCTGTGATGTATGGCGACCCTTGGGCTTACCTGATGTTGTTGTCAGTAGCTCGGCTGCATCCCTTCTGCCCAAGCCTGTGTGCAGGGATCTCAGCCCCCAGGACTCCTGACAGCCACCACTCTTCTCGCCTGACTCAATCACCCGTTCTCGTCTCACAAGTCAATTCAATCTGCAAAAAATCTCTTCGGTGGCAAAAGGAAAATACAGGCAGCTGCCCCAGTCTTCATGGTCAGTGCTACCAATAGGTAGAGTAAAAATTTCCTTTCTCAGCTTCAGGGGATGGTTGGAGAAGGAGAAGGTGGTAGAGCAGTCTGAAAGCAGGCAGCGATGTGGGCAGGAGCTTGCCCCCCGGTCCTCCGCATACTCCAGAGAAGGAAAGATTCACAGGCATATCCCCCTAGGTCTATAAAAGGAAAACATCAGAAATTTGCTCAGTCAACACCATTCCTCCTGTTGCCCTGTAGAGCAGTATTAGAAGGAAAAGCCCTGTTCCTTGGAACAGGTGAAGGAAAAGGGATGGTGGGAAGGCTGGCAGCAGCAGCCCATGAGGAGAGCAACAACTGCATGCACACATACACAGGCAACGCTCAGCAGTGAGGAGGTGATGGAAGGAGGGATAGCCGGGATGGGTCTCTGGCAGAGCATGGAGAGGGCCATCAGACAGGCTGCAGCCACATGGGGACCTCTGCAAGGCTGCTCTGACTTGGGAGGGTGTTACTGTGAAATGGGTCCCCATAACGCAGTGAAGGATAGTTTGCATTACTGCGCAGACTGGGGCAGCACGGATGCTTCCAGGGAGGCATTGAGCACCACAGGAGAATGTCAGGAGAGGACTGCTAGGCCCAAGGGAGGTGCAGGAAGAGCTGCATTTCTGTGCAGTCTGTGAAATGAGCACTATTTTTAGCTTCCCTTCTCCTTTTCAACACCTGTGGATCAGCCTAACAGGCAGGGAGATAGCGTATAATAAATGTCATAACCTCCTTGGAAAATACCTCATGGCTTTTAAACTAATCCCTTGATACTTTGAGAGGACTGCTGCGTGACATCGATTAAACCTCGGGGGCTGGTCATGCTGAGGTAACACTTAGTGCTTGTAGGATGCTGTTCCCTTGCCAGGCTGGTCTCTGTCTCTGCTCCTCCACGCAACAGGGGCTACAGAGCCCCTCGAGACCATGATCCTGATGATCCTCTGTCCTTGAGGCACTAACTCATCTTCCCTTCAAAGTGGTAATGGATGTTACAGAAGCCTTGTCCTTATCCCACCGGTCTTACAACCCCACCAGCATCCCCCTTCTTCTACAGAAGTCCTGGCCTCTGGGGAGTGCCTACTCTTCCTAATTTGTTCTCCCTGTTAATTTGCTGGTAGACCTGCTCACAGTTGTGACTCCTTTTCAAATGCACTTGGACATTTTCTTCTGCCAAAGAAGAAGACAAAGTCAGGGACCTTCACTCAGAACCATACAGAAATACGAGAAAAGTTTGCCTTGATTTGGAGTGTTTTGATGATCTGTTTGGTACTTTTACTTTTGATGAAAAAGTTCTTAAAAATTCACTTTTTAATCTTAGCAGGTAGAGAACTGCACTGGATTGCAGACAGATGCTCGCCAAGAAGATGACCAAGATGCTCACAAAGAAGACGATGTGACCTATGAAACAAGAAAAATATTGTGAGGCACCGCCAAGAGGACCAACCATGAATGAGTAGTTTTAGGATAGGGAATGCACACACTCATCCCACATCTTAGCAGGTTGTTTTCCAATGTATGGCAATAGCCTGAAATAAAACAACGGAGGATTCACAGCTGGAATTTGTGGAGGCATGCCTGCAAAAAATCTCAGCCCGCTCTCCATGGCTTGCAGGCATGAACAAGCCTGAGGTCCCTCCGGCCCTGTCTGTGCTGTGAGATGGAAAGTGACCTTACGGGTGATTTGAGCACACGGAGTGCCGTGACCTGTGCTCTTTCACTCCCATCACAGCACATCGGACTGAAGAGGAAGGAAGGATTATTTTTTGAGCATCTCACACTCACCCAAAGGGCCAATACTGGCCTTGGGAGAGTCACAAGCAGGGCACTGATGGTGGGGGGGGCTGCAGCAGTTGATCCTGTCCATCAGGAGAAGCCCCTCATGGGGCAGGTGATGCAGTGCCAATACACTGCACCGGGTCAGGGTTCGTGTCCCTCTCACCTATCAGCTTGGCCTAACTAAGAAAGGCTCTTTGCATGACTCTGTTTGCAATGGAAGGGTGGGTTTGGGCTAGCCTGAGCTGTCAGCAGAGATATCCCCACTGTAGACAGACTCTCCTTGAGATGTATGTACTGAGGACATGTATATTCTGGAAAATTCTAGCCTTCCTATGCTTCTCTTTGATATTGTATAGCTATAATGCCATATACCCATACTTTTGTATATTAGGGAAAAGAAATAGAGGGAATTGGAGTACGTGTTCATCATCATCTTGTAAAAATTATACAGGCCAGCCTCATTAAAGTCCTGAGTATTAGGAATCACTTCAGTATGCATTTTTTTACTTATCCAGGGTTTTGGAAATACTGCCAGGGAGCATGGGATGAAAACCTAAAGGAAATCACCTTTTATGACCTAACAAACCCATTAGAATCAATTATATTGAGTTATATCAAGCTGAAAGCTGACCCCATCAGCAACTTTTTATGACCCACTTGTGAAAATAGTAAGGATGAAATTCTCAAGCGTTACAGAAGCCTCTAGTACCTGTAGGTCTATTTGCTCTTCTCATTTATTTACATATGCATGCCTTCCTGCTACAGTTCCTCGTTAACCTCCTTCATCTTGTGTCTGAATCACAAGTATATTTCTCATCTCCCCTGCTGACGCTGAAAGGACCTTCACACAGGTGAACTGGAAATGTCTGTCTTTCACTCTAAAAGCTCTCACCTCCTGCAGATGTCTGTAAAACTAGTTAATGCATCGTATCAGGACAACTAGCTACTGCTCCCAGAGCCTGTCACTTGCCTAGAGCTCAGCCTGTCCCCTCCCAACTCCTCCAAGGACTGTCCTGCACTGTGTCTATAGACCCATCCATAGTAATCGTCCTGACCAGGATTTTCAATCCTTCAGCTTGCCTTTAAAGTGCACTTCAAATGCAGAGAATGCAGCTGACAATTCTGTTTTGGCCCAGAATGTTCTCAGCTAATTTCAGCCACAGGACAGTGGATTCTGAGTGAGGAGACTGGTTATCAGGGTCCTCTCCAGCAACACAGGAGAGAACAAAAGAGGACACCTCTAGCAGCAGGGAAGGAAAGGTGTCTTCTCTGCCTCAGGGGGTAGCCAGACCATGTTCCTTTAAATTGCATGCAATGAGTCTTTAGGTCTGTGTTACATTGCCAAGGCTCATGTAACAGGTAAATAGTGACAAAACAAATCATCAGCATCCCACTCGCCCCTTGTCCTTGTCCTCTTGGTGGCACTGGAAGGATTAACGAGTTTGAGAGCTAGATGAGCTCTCCCAGAATGTTCCCAGACGCAGTCACTCACAGGTTTTAATGAATCTGGCCAGCAACTTCCCTTGGTGCTTGCTTTCTTTCATATTCATACGATAGGCTTTTATCAACGCAGACCCTTGTAAAGGCAGCATTTCCAGGCTGCACGCCTGAGCGTTTGGGGGAAGCGGAGTTTGAAACCGGGCCGTGCAGGTGGCGGAGCTCAAAGTCTGTGTGTACCCATTCGTGTGGCAAGCACCTGCGGTCTGGTCCCCCAGGCTGGGCAGTGATGCTGGAGTAAGGAGCGGCAAGTCATCCTCCAGAGCAATTTGAGAGGAAGCCACCAGCTTGGGAAAAAAGAAAACAGACCTGGAAATGGGTGTGCTGGTACATTCTGGGCAGCTGGGACTTGCTGTTGACAGCACCAGCTGAGGATGCAGGAGTTTGCTCCTATGCCACCCCATCTCAGTGCGTGAAGTCAGTGTTTGAGGGTCACCTCTGGCACACACGCTCAGGATGGTGAGCACAAGGCTGTAAAAGTTTGAATTATTTAAGCCTTTAGGGATCTGTGAGATAAGAGCTAAAGGTCAGTTGTGGTATGTGCTACCATGACACCAAGCAAAGAGAGGGAGATTTTGATTGTCTGATGAAGGCTCCCTGATGACTTTCACTGGATCTTGTGTTTGTTCATTAATGCCACTGTACTCCACATAACTGGCCCAAATACTAACCCTACAAAGCAAATTACCTCATCCTGCCTGGCAATGCATACTTGTGCTAATTAGATCTTCACTTAATTTAAATCCTTAAGTAAATTCTTAATTTAAGGTGAGCCTTTGAAGGTGCACTGAACAAATAAAAGTACTGAGTCTACTGAAGAAAAGTCAGGCTTCTCATGTTCAATCAATTGACCTCAGAAGCTCATAATATCCAAAGGCCAAGACTGAGCTCCAGGACTCCTGCAGGGTTTATGAAGCACCATGGGATCTCTGTAGAGCAAAGTGCCAGCTGAGACCTACTGCTGCAACACCCAGGCCCATGTAGGACACTCAAAATAGATATGTGTATTAGATAAAAGGAAAAAGTTCTTCCTGGAGAGGGTGGTGAGGCACTGGAACAGGTTGCCCAGAGAAGCTGTGGATGCCCCATCTCTGGAAGAGTTCCAGGCCAGGCTGGATGAGGCTTTGAGCAACCCAGTGCAGTGGAAGCAACCCAGGGGAGTGGAAGGTGTCCCTGCCCATGGCAGGGGGATTGGAACGAGGTGGTCTTTAAGGTCCCTTCCAACTCAAACCATTCTATGATTCTATGAAAATAGGGTCTGATAGGGGAGAAGGACCAGCCAACCCTATACAGGAGGGCAGGAAAGGATATTGGGTCTATTAGGAAAGGATATTGGGTCTATTAATTTTCTCAGTGCTGACTGGGAAGTCAGATGTCGTTAAAATGCGTGTGTTCAGTTTAAAACCCTGGCAAGACCAGATGCTCACTAAGTGGATGCACTTCAGCAAGTGCCTGCGCATTAAAATACAAACAAAAAGGGAAAAAGCTAGTGCAACTGAAACATTAAACAAATGCTGACAGGACATGCGTGAGCACACACACATCACCACATTTACAGCCCGGGACAAGCAGAGCTCCCATTTGCATCTGGAGACATCTGATTGTTCAGACGCTGCATACACACGGTCCCTTTCGCCTGCCTAGCCGTGGTCTGATACTGCCTTCCTTCCCTGGGCAAACAGCTGCATAAATAGGAACAAAGAGCTACATCCATAGTCAGGTCACCTGGCAGCACATGCTCACATCTGGGAGTGCAGCAGCAGCTCCCGGTCTGCCACATCCCCAGGAGGTCACCTCCCAGGAGCATCCACCTGGTTGTCTGAGCCACGTCCTGGCTGCCGCCTCTTGACATCCCCGAGAGCTACAGCATCCCCTGAACGCTGCCAGCACTGTCGCTGCCCCGGTGCCTGCGGACACGTTTCTCCGGCTGACAAGCCCTGCACACGGAGAGGATAAGCCACAAGCAGTTCTTTAAACCCCAGTAATTCCGTGTTTATGCTGCAGCTGTCAGACTGCAAAACTGCAGCAGATGTTACAGCAGGACTCCGAGTCTGCTGGCCCAAAAGCTAATGCAGCATGGGGTCAGCTCTCCTGCCGACCACACACAAAAGCAAACACTAAAGTCTGCATCTCCCGCTAGCTGATGAGGCAGAAACTCCATCGCGATTCCGGGCAAGTCAGCAAGACGGTCCGTCAGGTCCCATAACGGTTAACGCTCTTGTACCGCGGAGAGTTTTTTAGTAGACTCAGTCTGTACACTGCGTCGTTACCCCCTCGGTTTTGATCATCGATCTGAAGAGCACACCGCCTTGGAGATTAACAAAGGAATTCTGGCTGCAAAGATGCTAAAAAGGCCACTTTGGTTGATTATACTTTTTTTCATATTGCTTTGTGTTTCTGCTTCACAGAACAGAAGTGCAATAAAAATTAATTTCATGATGTAATAAAATGTTTGCCTCTGAGGTTTCTGGAAGCTGAAAGCACTGGTATTTTACTTGCATGCAAAAATTCATTATGGATATAAAAGTGTGAAGATATGGTGTGATTGTTAAACCTTGGGATATCACAGGCTTAGAACAATGTAATCAACCAAATGAAATAACATTTTAAACAAAATAAGGTTATGGACATTATCATTAAAAATGGTAGTAAATAAATGCACTATTTCCAATCCATAACTGTTTTAATCTTAATGGAGTGAGGCTACAAAAGCATCATTAACTGGTCCCAAATGCCTCAGGATTTGGTTCCTAATTTGGAAGGTCTGCCTTTCCTGAGGTTACCAGATGTTCAGAAATAGTTTTGTGTCATTATAGGTTATCTTTTTTTCCCAAGGTTTTGTTTCCTCTTCTCCCAAATTAGTTATGCTCGGTCATAAAACCCATCTTGTTCCATGCTTGGCTTTATAACAAGATGGAACAGCAACTCCAGAAATAAGAAAAGTGGCACAGCCGGATGATCCTCCCCTGAATGGTCAGAGCACTTAGCTAGAGGATGGAAAGGGAAAATAGAGAGAGTGATTATTTAGCGTTACTCATTTTCCCCTCGTTTCCCCAGATGCTGCGTTCCCATGTTCAGGTTGAGTTTGGGGGGTGCAGGGCGAAGGCTATGACACAAGTCACTCTGCATTCTTAGTAAGTTAGGAAGATGCTAACAAGGTGATTTTTCTGAAAGGTTGCTTTCGCTGACAATGGGGGATGCTAGAGTACAAAGCATTAAACTGCTCGCTCACACTACGAAGTGTTTCCTAAAGAAACTGCAGAAGATAAACAACCCACTGCCAGCACTCTAAAGTGTGGGGAGCCATCACCTCGTCGCCTCCCTTGGAGCTTAATCAAATACACACAACCAAGGTTTGCATTTGTTGTCAGGAGGGCAGTGAACCCCAAAGCACTGATAGTGTTTTGCCACCCAGCCACCAGTATGCAAGAACCCTGCTTTCTTCGGGTGTTTTGAAAAGGCTGAAATGTTTCTGTGAGCTGAAATAGCTGGAACTGTGGGAGCCGCTGCTCGAAACAGCCAGTGCGGCAAAGCCAGGACCTGGCAGCACAGGCAGGAGGGTCTCTGTATGGCCAGATGCAAACAGGGTCTTTGTTAGAGCAAACAGGGAAGGTCCGGAAGCCTATTTCTGCACCGAGGCAGGGAAAGCAGATGAAGGAGGCAGGAGAAGGCTGAGTAGACGCAGAGGATGGTTTGCAGCATGGTCCCTGGGCACCTTAGGCAGAGACCATTCTGCCCATCTTCTCCAAGCAAACCCAGTCCCACCAGCCCAGGACAGGACAGAGATGCACAAGGATGGGAAATGTCAGTGAGGCAGTCGGAGAAAGTGAAGGGCCCACCAGAGAAGGGTTTACAGAGTCATCCTGACCAAGAAGATTTTGGGATGGGGAAGGGATAAAGGCCGGGAGCTGTCAGCAAAGAAACACTCTTCCCACCTTCACCCCTACCAGCAGTGTTCAGAGGAATGGGGGTTTGTACATGTTTTGTAAATAATAAGCCCAGGTCCAAAGCACTGACAACATTTTGTCTGTCACCTTCCCATCAGCCTAGCTAAAAACTTGGGGGAGCTCTCAGCCCAAAGTTGAGATCTGATTTTCCCAGTATTAACCTTGTTCCTGCATCCTAGACCCATCTGCTCGGGGAAAGCACACCAAGTCTGACACACATTACTATTTTGTAATAGGCACGCTTTTTACACCAGGGCTACTTGAGAACATTTTTTAAGCATGACCTGAAGTAGGAATTTTACAGCCATACCACTTATTTTCCCAGTGTTAGATTCCCTTATTTGCTGAAGACAGCAGCAAGGCCATGGCATATACCACAAGACCCTGTGTCCTGTAGGATCTCCAGTGACCCACTGGCAATGCTGTAAGTTTTGTGAAGGGTTAATCAAGAAGTTTTGTTCTTCCTTTTCTGAATGCCTCCCCCAGTTGGATGGATGCACAGGGTGTTATGACCAGCAATCACCAAAACACATTCTTGCCCTCCTGTTTCACCACAAGCACTCTGTGCAGCCCTTTGTTTTGAACAGTCCATGAACCCCCTCATGGCTTAGTGTTTTGGAGGGCAGCATAGTTGTCCAGCACTGCTTTTGCCATAGTGTCCAACACCACATTTTTTTATAGCCAGGCCTCGGTCACACCAACAACCATGGGTCTCCGGGGTTAAAATTTCCTTTCCCAGGGAGCTGGAGGGTGTTTGGGAGACAAGGTACAAGCTCCTGTTTTGGGACCATTCAGGCACGATTGCCTGAAATTGCTAAGGACTGCACTCAGTGACCCACACAGTCCTTTCCAGCCCACATTCCTCACTAATCAAGAGGAACAGAGTCACAGGCAGAATGAAGTTACACCAGGAGGCTCAGTTATGCATAATAAAAACATCCCACCAGAAGGAGCAGTCCGTGAAGCGGCAGCAATGCCAAGAGACCAAGCACTGACAATGCTCAAGGGATATTAACCTACAACGAATTTTAGAGACAAATAAAGATTAATACCATTTAGGGCTTCTTCAGCAGGGACATGTTGTTGGAACACAGGATATTTTCTCTCTTGCACAATAACAGGCTCGCTCTCTCTCATACGACCTCTCCACACAGAAAATGTGTAATTGCTCTGGCAGAGGGATACTCTTAATGCAACCACTCTCTAGCTAAAATCACTCCTCTGAAAAAAAGAGATTTTGCTAAGTAACCAGAAGTCCAATAAAACCAGGCCAATTTTGTTACTTCCCAAGCTTAGGTATGGTTATGACAGCCTATGCATGGCACGTACTGATTCCTGTGGGAAGGTTAGTGATGTTATATGGGCAGTTGCTAGATGACAAAGACTGAGGAGGAATAAAGCATGCAATAGATATTACCTAGGAAGGAGGCATCATAACTGTCAACTGCTCTACGCAGAGAAAGAGCAGACCACCACAGCCTATGGAGTAATTTCATCCCCAGAGGAATGTGTTGGAAACATCATCATGACAAACTACTGAATTGACCCTGGAGAAAATGCTAATAAATAGATAGTCCCGTAGCAGTAGAAAGATGGAAAAAAATTACATAAAAAGGTCTTTCTTTTTTATAAACCTGAGAAGCAGGAGTGGTGCTAGGTATCTTTGCTTTCATTTGAAAGGCTTGCCTAAATAAGATTTTTCAAAGGTATTTCTCCTGACAGTGTGCTGAAAATGAAGACTTTTCTTTGATAGCAGCAAAGTGCATAAATGATTCACTGGAGACAGAAAAAAAATAGTCAGAGCCAGGGTGACAAAGACACTGAGCGAATGTCAATGTGAAGAGGCATTTCAGAGTGCTGGTAAACAAGCTTCCATCCATGGTACATGCCAGCTTGCAGAGTAGGACCTCAGGGCCTGACTTTCAAGTGGGGTTTAATCAGGTCTCCGTTTCTGGAAGTGCTGCTGAGAAACCGTGCCTGCATTATTGAACCGAAAAGAAGTTCCAAGTGAAATGTCAGTAGCAAGATGCCTGAAGTTCCAGTCTGTGGGGACAATTGGGAAGATGAATAAGTAAAGGTACAAAATGATCATTGATTAGCTAGAGACTTTCTCTTCTAATTGAACTGGTTCTGGATTCTGGGACAGATGGCAAAGAAACCTGATTGATTTCAGGGTGGAGTCTGCCATCACTTAAGGGAGGCAGTTGCTTGTGATTGTAGATGACTGGATTTGATGACAGTCTATGAAGTCACTTTCTGTCCTGTGACTGTATGTCCCTCTCCAAAGACAGTTATAAATGGTTCAGTGAGTTCCGTGGGGGCATGATGGCATAAGGATGTGAAGCCTCTAGGGAAGATATCGCACCTGCCTCCACATTTTGTGCCTCTTACAGCCCAACGGTAGCACTTGGGAAACACCAGTATGGACAGAATGGGTAAAATTCAGCGTGTCCACTGTTGAGCTCTTCCCATAAGCATGCAGAAGGGGGAGATGGTGGTGTACACCATCGGGTGTACTATGGTGGCTCAGCTCAGCGCAGCTACACCACCACCACTCACTGTAGCTCCTTCTGGCTTTCCCTGGAGTGACGTTCCCATTGCACAGCTGGGAGCCAGAGCAAGTCCCCGAGTGTGACTTCTATTGCCTGGGCTCAGCAAAGTGCTCTGCCAAAGGTTTGTCTGGGCTTTTTCAAGATGTGTAGACGTTTCAGGGATGCAGCTGAAGAAGGATCCCAGGGGCACACAAATGATGAATTACTGGTCTGGACCCAGTAGATTGGAGATATCAGTCATGTCTGGTGGAGTTTCATTATTGTCACTGATGTTTCATTACTGTCTTCAGGCTTGTCCCCATGGCTGTCTGGTCCCACTCATGTTCTGGCCATGACCTGATTCTAACTTGGTGGCCACCCCTGATTCAAACAAGCCCTAACTAGTTAGAAGTGAAGGCCTGGCCCCCATCATCGCACACTCCCCCAAGTCCTCAACCACTGTGCAAAAGGAGTTAAAGATGCTGAGGGATCAGGATGACTGTGTGTCAGCTGTAAATGGTTCCGCACAACAAAGGAATCAAGGAATTATGCCTTCGGGCATGGCTGCAACAACCTGTAAGTATTTCAAGTTCAACCCAGCTACTGCATCCCAACTCTGCTGCACTCCCACCTTTCTTCTGGAGCTGTTATTTGCAAGCCTACAGAGGAGGAGAATAGTCCTCTGCTCTTTTGTTTTGGCTTTTTTTAGCCAGATCCATCTCTGTGCCTGTTCCACACAGAGTCCTGCAGGCAGACAAAGGAGCAGAGCTCAGGAGGCAATGAGCTCCCTGTCTAGGAGTAAAGTAAGCAGGAGCTGCTACCACCAGTCCAGCCACTGGAAAACATAGATCAGTTTGCAGCTGTCCCACTTCCCATTACATTCGTGCCAAAAGGCATTTCTTCTGTCTTTTGAACTTTCAGAGAGGGGAAGAGGAGCTGAGCTCACAGCGATTCTCCTTTCATGAGCAGGACACAACTGGCTGGTTTTGGAGGCAGTGAATGAAGATGATTAATTATCACTCGCTTTTTCACTCCGTCAGTTTAACAAGGGATATGCCTGTCATGCCGACAGTCTCTCTGCCCAACCCCACGTATATACGCAGCTTGAGTGGTGTGATTCAGTCTCACACGCCACCTTCAGAAGGGAAGAGACAGAGCCGTGAGTCAGTAGGACATGGCTCCAAGTGTCCTTAATGCAGGATTGTCAGCCTTATCGAGCAGTCCCGAAATATTTATTCAACACAAACACAGAAGCGATTATGCCTTCCTAATTTGGCAAAGCCATCTGAAGAGTTAGAAGGCATGGCGCAGATCAGCTTAATTAAAATGTTTCATTTCAGAAGCTAATGATCCTCATCTGGCTACAAGGAACTTGATGAAGAAAACAGAAAAAAATGAATGAACTATGACATTATAATGAACTGTGGGACATACTACTAAGTGTGAATTTCCTTTTGTGATGCCCAGTTCCCCTTTGTGTTCGTACCAGCCAGGAACAACGTATCAGATAAAACAGATGATGGCTACGCCAAGGAAATATGGGACCCTTCGCTGGGCTAATAGCCCAGCAAGCGTTAAAGCCCCATTAGTAACTACAATGGAAATTAATAATGACTGTAATAAATAATGAGCACTTGGCCCTTAGATAAGATGCATTATATTTCCCATTGTATATGCCAGTAGTTAAGAGTATTTATAAGCTACAGTCACAAATGACTGGCTTGTGCTAAATGTAGCTTGGAGTAGGCAGACAAAATTTTCTTGGAAGTCTTTGGGCCAAATTCAGCGGCGACATCAGCGATACTTTCGGCAATACCATTTGTCCCCCATCTGCAGGTGCAATATGCAATTCAGTGCTTAGAGTATTTGAAGGAAATGGCAAATGTGGTCATAAAGTTTTGTTTGGTGTCTCTGCTCTTTCAGCACCTGGGTGCTTTGGGGCAGTCTGTAGGAAACCAGGAGGGGAACCAGGCAGGAAACCTTTTCCAAAATCTGAACAGCTGCAGCTTCTTTGGGTGAGGAAGGGTCAGGCACCCTGGGCAGAAATCAGACGGCTGACGATCTTTTCTCTTGGACAGCCCCAAATGCCAGGGTGCCTTCCCACCCTCCCCGCAGTGCTCCTCCTGCCCCTCAGGAAATGTGTGACCAGTGCTGGCACATGGGAGAAGCCACCCTATGGAGTACTGTCGTGGTCCAAACTGGTCAGGAGTCAGTGGCATTTATTCCCGCAGGCTCTGAGCAGACCAGCTCTGGAGTCCCACTTAAATCACTGGTCCTTCAGTGGCACTTCAGGACTTGTAAATTGAGAATAAACCCAAACAACTGGTCCTTTAAACCAGCCAGTCAGTGACATCCCATCACCTGTTTAGTTTTAACGTACCCCTTGAAGTACTCCACAGCCCCCCCAAGGATCTCCGACCATGGGCTAAAAATTTCTGCTCGAGCACCATAGCTATAAGAGGGGAGACAACCTCCAGAGGCCACTTACAAGATCTCTGAAGCTCTGGGAAGCTGCATCAGGGGCATAGGGAGGGGGACGCAGCAATAATCTGGTTTTCATTGCTTAGGGACAGCGAGGCTGTCCAGTACCCTTGTGCTACGCTGCTGAAGAGATGCTCAGCTGGTACAAACCTGTGTGTATTGCCAACAGAATTTGGAACTTATACTCCATTTATTTAGCTGGTAAAGGCACTGCTGATGCTTTTGGTAAGCAGGAAGTTTTCACACAAATTTGGAGACTTTTAACAGACAGCACTGCAGTTCCTGTGAAGACGACACCTATGAAGAAATCCTCGTGGCAAACAGGAAAAAGGAGGAGGTCTGTTTGATTAGCGGCTGCAACAACACACATTTCTAGCAAAGCCTAGAAGAGGGGTTACGCCGTCTCTGGCAACATTTGCTCTGTTGGCACAACCTGTCGTAAACCTCGCACAGTGAACAAAATGTGAAGAGACACCTATTAAAAAGTCAAACTGCAAAACCCACAAGCAACGTGGGGTGTAATTACCTGGAAAAGAAGTGTGAGGCTTTCTTGAAAGCCAATTTCTTTTCTTTTATACCCCTTCCCTCCTGGCAGTTATGCGCTCGCTCTACCAAAAATACGTGGCCATCACGCTCAGCAGGGGAGACAGAGAAATGGATGAGTTGTAAGCAAAGCTGGACAAAACACAAAGATAAACAGAAGCAAGAGCTTCTTAAGGCTCAATAAAACTTTAAAATGCCAAAAAAGATTATGAAGGAAAGCAGGCATATTTCTTGTGAGCAACTGTTAGAGGGAAATGATGCAGCTGAGATGGGATATGAAAGAGTCTGACGATGACAACGCCTAAAGGAAACAGCATCATGACATTTCTTCAGGCTCCCAAAGTCATTCAAAAGGTTAAACTGAATTTCTTTCATCAGGCATTATACTAAGTGGAATCTCTACAAGTAAAATCACATCACTGTATGACTGACCTTTCTTCTGCTAAGGATATAAAATATGTATTTTTAATCAGTCAGAATGCATTATGTTCATGACAGAAAAATCAGCTTTTGAGACAAGATTTATTTACATGAACGATATGGTTTATGGCAGGCCAGTGTCACCAGAAAGTGTACTTTCCACAACTTCAATTCAGGAAAATACACAAGCACAGCTTTTGTTTCCCAGAACAATTCTGGTTTCTAAAAGAAAAGCAAAGCAATTAAAATATAATCTATTTATCTTTGTATTCTCGCTAATGTCTTTGGTTCTTTCCCTATCAATGATCCATTTCTTCAAAAGAACTAATTTACCAAGACAAAAGAGTTGTGAACGCATAAAAGCATCCCCCAAGAAATCCAAACCTGCCAAGCTCTGTTTTATTTTGTATTTCTCTAAGTCAAAAATGCCTGCAGTGAATATTATCAAATTCAGTCTCTCAGAGATCCTCTGAGTCAGGTTTCAGCTAAGAAGGAATTGTTTTTCCTGAGAGGAGAGCAAGGGAGTCAGTATAAACAGAGCACAATAATGGCCTGGTCTCCTAAAGTTTAGGTATAATATTTCCAGTTGGCATCACTGTAACGCACTTTATTGAGGGATTCAGTGGACACGTCGGTAACCATGAGAACAAAGCTCAGGGGTTTTCTGTGGAAACTTAAGGTGTAGCAACCCTAGCATGAAATATACATTAGCCATGAAATCGGGTCATTACACAGCACATCTCTGAAGGCTTTTCATGAAAATTCATGGCCGTTTTGGAGAGAGCCTGGATTTCAGAAGAGCAGAGTTGGCGTACATGAGCAATCCCAGCTGGAAAGTCAGTGACAGAGAGGCAAGGTTCTGGGTGCCACATTTCCTCACAGCCTGGCCCGGCCCTAGGGAGGATGGGGATGGAGGGTGGTGCTTCCCACTGGCACTGCAGACACTGGGGAGAAGCCCCAGGCAAGTGGGCAATGCCTCTCCAGCCTCCGCTCGACAGCCCCTCTTCCCACAGGTGCATGGGACCAGTGGTGGTGGAAAAATGTCATTGCAATGACCCTGATAACAAGAGGCAGACCCTGGGGACTGACCAGACACCCCTAGCATGCCAATAAACATCTTATAACCGTATGAGATGCGCAGGGCCTTACCTTTAAAAATGGAACGACAACAGGGGTCACGCACCCTCTTGTTCTCCATCCTTTGACTGCAGGATTTCTCCCCCAGACTAATTTTGCTCAAAGGAAAGCATGGCTGAGGCTCAGTTTCAAGCAAGCAGGTGCTTTTTCTGTGAGTGCTCTGTACAAATTACTCTGTCAGAAAATGTTCCAATTCAGGGTTGAAACTCTCAGTACCTGGTAATGCGAAAATTGTGACTAATGCACCAGCACCAGCCAAAGAAGATGCAACTTTTAAGGAGGTGAGGAAAGATATGTTATGACTGCTAATAATGCATTTGCATTACTTGGACCCCTCTCATCTGGCTACAAAAATGCACTCCACCCCAGGGTGATACAGTCAGCCTTTGGGTCTAAGAAGTCAGTGAGGGGCCACAGGGAGAATAAAATATGGGCTTGAAATTCAGACCGGTTTGGGTCTGATTTTTCTCACCTGACATCACCCAACTACAAGTCAGTCTCTGCCTCTTGGCAATGAAGAGAGAGAGAGAGAGAGGTGCTTCCAATTATCCCTTCCTAAAAGAGACGAGAGAACCCACTTGGCTGGAGAGGAGGCTTAGACATTTGCCACAGATGGAGTGCATGGTGGTTTGGTAGCTACGCTTACATGGAACGAAACGAGGAGATGGTGGCCTTGGAGAGCTGTCAAGGCTGTGTTTTTGCAACACTCCAGTAGAGTATGGAGATCTTGGAGAAAATAGACCATAAACATTCTCATCTGGGCTCAGCCCTGTGTCTTGAAGTAGCTGGGGTGGTCTCAAGTTGCAAAGATGTTATGCAAGAAGTCTCAGCCCTCTGAAAGTACACAGCCAAATAAATGAGGGACCAGAGAGAGGCGAGCAACTAGCAAATATTCTCTCTGACTCATTTAATCAAGATAGCAAGATTTGCTCTGGGCTGAAATGAAATCAATTTTCTGATGAAAAAAACGTTTGAATTAAATTTCTATTAAATATTTCACCAGTGTCTGATTTCCACAGAGATATTAATTTAGTGTTGCAAAAACTTATGAGCAAGTACACTGTTCTTTCAGATGGCAACCAAGGTATTTTGATTCAGAAATGCTGTTACGGTGTTGTACACAACCTGGTTTCCTCGTGTTCCTGTGCTGCAGTATCAGCAAATCCACTAGCCAGAAAACCAAGGTCTGGAGCCAGGTGAGCCGCAGGACACCTCCATGGAGACACGATGATCCATTCTCAGCAGAAACAGTCACACCACAAAGCCAAAGTAGGAGTGAGACACATCTAAACTTCCTTGCTCACTAGCTAGCACCTCACATCTGAAATACTTCATTTTTCTTTCTCAAAAAACACAAGCATTCTCTGCTGAACAGTTTTGCCCATCTCCCCTTCCCTTTCTTTGGAAAGTGTCATAGGAAAATACCTGTCTGCTAGCAAGATCTAATTTGTACCCAGAGCAGGTGTCAGACTCATGACAAATGCAAAGATCGGAACCTGTCCAAGTCTTTCACTGGACACGACAGTGAAAGGATACTTTGCACCTCCTGTTTCAATTAACATCAGAAGGAACTGGGAATTCAAACCACTAACGAAGCTCAGGTCCCTCTAGATCGACACAGGTCTAGGTAATTGAATGGTAAACTGAGGAAGGTGTATGGGGGGAGATGGGGAGAGCTGGAAGTTCACCCATTGCACTGTTAGTGCTCTAGGAGAGCTTGTTTACAAAGCAAATCCATCGCCAACCACCTGAAAGCAGAGATTCGTGCTGGGCATCTGTTGGCCTGTCAGCTCCATCCTCGCTTTGATAATGCTAAAATGCAGTTCCCATTATGCTGTTTTTAGGGGATTAGGGTCAAATCACATGGCCAGGTTCTAGGTAAAGTGCTAAAAATACCATCCTGGAACCTCTTCATAGAAGCTTTAACACTGTGGCTAGCAAAAATCTATAAATAAACTCCTAGGAGTAACTAGCATAGAAATTTTCTTTTGGACCACAGCTAGGAGAGCAAACCACTCATGAATTTTATGTCATTTTCAGTTTTCTTTCTTCTGAGAACTTAAGTTTTCTGCGCAGCTATTAAGAACTCTTCAGCATCAAAACCAGAAATATTTCTTTTAAGAAAAACAGTTCCTTTAAAAAAAAAAATGGACTAAAGTTACTACTGAGATTTAAAAACAATTTGAAAACAGGAGCAAAGATGCAAAAAAACCCCCAAAAAACGAATGTTCTCCAAAATGCATCTGTTTCTGGCTCTGGAGTGACACCTTTCACTTACAAGCTAAATGCAAGTTGACATGAAGTGAAAGAGTGAAAGTGAAGAGTGAAAGAAAGAAAAAAGAACAAAGATTGTTTATGTAGTGTGAAAACGATCTGCAGCCTGAAGGTAAAACTCAGAAAAATCCCCATGTCTCCATTTTAAGGTTTGCTACAAGAACGGTAATTTTCCAGTCTGTATCCATGTCTTTTTGGCACAGGGAGAAGCTCTGAGAACTCTGTGGGGTCAGGACAGAAGGGATGGAGCTTTTCTGGTCCATGGGTAGCCTTGCAGGTCAGGCAGCCCCTCGGTCCCGCAGGAATCCTGTGCCAGGGGATGACCCAGGTCATTTCATCACAGCACTGAAAAAGCAGTCCTATTCCTAAAGCCTCCCACCAGCTTCAGCTCACATAATCTTTTGGATCCAGAACACCTCCCAGAGCCCAGAGACTCGTATACCTTGGCATCTATCAAGATGCCTATCTCAAGGAGATGCTGGGAACCGAAACGGCAGAAGGAGTGGTGCAAGCGCTGCATGGGCAGGGAGGCAAGCAAGGTATGTCATGCTGTGACCATGGCTAAGCAGGCAGGAACAGTGGGCTTGGAGGTAAGCCACAGACAGCCAGAGAGGTGGTGGTATTTGAGGTCTTTTTGGGTGTGTATTCTATCTGCAGGGAGGAGAGAGGGTGAAGAGATTAGCTTTGCCAAGGTTGTGGTGGAGGCACAGTGGTGAGCCCAGTCAGGGCTGTGAGATGAGGCTGGCAGGGTCAAGAGGCTTGGCCACGCACAGCAGGCCCTCAAACAGGAGGATGAGCGCACGCATGAGTCTGCATGTATGTCCCATGTGCACAGACATAGTGCTGTTGTCACTCAGCCCACGGCATGACTAGCAGAGCCTTTAAAAAGAAACCACACACGCACAAATATTTTATGTGCATGCCTTATACATAAGGCATGGGCCAAACGACTTGCCCACACAGATCTGAAATGTACCCTTTTAATCCCTTTGGTGCCAAGGAAATGTTATTGACTACAAATGGTGACAGGGGGGATTGCACAATCCAGTCCATACGTAGAAAACCCATCAGGCTGAGCATAAATGCCCATTTGAAGGAATACAGATGAATCAGTAATGATATTAGAGTGATTAGCCAACTGCCTTAATTGATATGTACAAAACCATATGTGCTTATAAGCTTACAAATGCTAACTCACGCTTATCGCCATCTGCACAGAAAAGCCACAGTAATTTTTCTTTTCCTAAATGCAGGTTTGTCATTTTAAAAGAGATGGGCTGGGGAGTGAAACCCTGTGCCATGAAATGTCCATCACCACTGGCATGTGGGTCTCTCTGAGACCAGATTTGTTTAGTGACTATAATAGGAGTTGGTTGTTGTCCAGGTCAGTGCAAGGGCATGAGAGAAATTTAATAACTGGCTTTTCAAGCAGAAAAATAAAAGCAAGCTCTTGTGACAAATTATGAGGAAGGGCAGTTGTACGGTAGCTCGCCTTCCTCTGTCTTCCCCTGGCTCTTTCCTAGAGCTGTATATGAACAAGAAGGATAAGGCTTAGGAAGAGCAATCCAGAAGTACATAAGTGATTCACAAGCCCACAAGCAGGTCGCTGGTCACCCAAACTTCTCCTGGAAAAGCAATGATGGCAGGAAATGGTCAAGTGTATTTCTTCCCCCAGAGTTACTGTGACAGCCTTTGCCTGGAGGTGCAACTCCATACCCCCACAACCAGGTGGAGTGTAGGGCCCTGTCTGTGTTGCTGCAGAACAGCTCATGTCTATGATCCCTCATGAACTTCAGGCAAATCAGCTGCCTTTGTTTAGAATCAGGTGTGATGGTAGCTAAGCAAACAGCAAGAAGTAGCCTAGATTAACAGTCCCATTGCCAGGGAAATGATTTAGCCTGACTGGAGCGCCCCTGTGCTCCTAAAACAGTCTGCTGGCTCTGCTGTGGGACCACCGTGCGGGGAGAAGAGCAGCAACCAAGTTTAAGAAACGTGCAATCATCACCAGCAGTAATTACTAGACGAGTGCAGGGCTAAGGAGAAGCAAAGACGCATCTCACCTGACTTCAGTAGCAGAAGTGCAGATGTAACCATGTGGGTTCGGTTCCTTCCTAGTTGCTGGAGAGCAGGATCTTCTGAACTCTAAATCCTGTGCTCTGTTCTCGTTTTTACTTTAGGATGAGGCGAGTCACAGTGGAGACTCATTCAGCTACATCAATCAGATCTCATACAGCTACAGAGGGACCCCAAAGGGACTGGTTTTGGTGCATTTAGTGTGGCCCACATGGGTTTCTTTCCCTGCTAGAAGTTATTATGGTCTCTGAAGCAGTTTAAGTGATAAATCTTTTTGCTGGCTTATCCTCACTGGCCACGAGAGAAACTTGCACATATGTTTATAACTGTCAAGGGTTTTGCGAGTTAACAAGGTCCATGTCCTATTTTAAAAGTGGTGGGAACTTGAAGTTGAGGTGCTGTACTCGTTCAGGCCAAATGCGTGCATTTTCCCATCCCTTGGCAGTACAAATACGCTCCAGATCCCTCACGGTCAAGGGCAATCAGTCATATTTCTGCTAAAGTAGCCAGAGCCCACAACTGCAGGGTTGATTCCAGCTCCACGGCCAGCCCTGGCGAGACAGCTGACAGCCAACCTGGCATAAAGCTCTCAGCATCATTTGGTCCCTCTGATTCAGCGGAGCGAGTCTTGAATCACGTATTGGTTTTGTCAGGTATCAGGTGTCCTGTAAGGTTATGGGACAAATTCATGAGGATATTTAGGAGCTTAAACTCTGCTTAAAATCAGAGGATAAAGGAAAAAAAAAAGTGCTTATACATCCCCATGGCCTGAAGGCTAAGTCACTTACTTAAGCAGCACAGCTGAAAGTTTTATCCTGTCTACCACCACAAAAAGATCCATGAGGTTTTCCTGTGCTGGAGCCTGCCATTTTTGACTCAGTCTTCATGGCAGAAGACTATTAAGAGAGAAAAATTGATAAGGATTCTCCTGACACTTCTGAAACATGAAGGACAGGCATGTGTGACAGGGACAGGTGAGTTACTCTCATTTTAAAAATCCTGACAGCGCTGTGCATTAATAGTGCCATAAATATTGTATCTGTGCTGCAAAGGAAGCAGAGAAGTTGTTATAATTCAGTTGTCACCATTGTGCTGGCATCGTGTAGTGTCTGGGTGACCTGCAGGCTCAGAATAATAACGAGGGCAATTCATCAGACCTCACCAATGACAAAGTGGAGAGGGAGTGTGTGATGGGTAAAGTCTTTGATCACATTAGACAATACCAGGATTGGAAGAATTGGATGGGAAGGTGCGTGCGGTAAGTACGATTTTTAGACAGGTCCCAGTAGTTCTCGGATGACAGAGAATCCCTGGGTGCCGGCAGTGTCAGTCACTGCCAATTTAACAGGCACACCTGAAACAACTCACTCCTGAGGACTTGGCACACATGGCAGGGGTGCAAATAAGTAAGAAATTGCTCCGGGGGCCCCCAAGATGCTCCCATCCCACCTGATGCTTCACGTTACTGCACCTCAGGAATGGCAGTGTCTGATCAAGCACAGTCAAGACGGGAGCAAACTCCGGGCCACCATCCAGCTTGTGCGTGGGCAAACAACGCCATGGGAACAGAGACTCCAGGTCGTGTTTGGTGGGCATCAGCACCTCGTGCATGGGGCCAAAGCCATACAGCTTCAGTGCTCCCTGAGCCAGGCATCTGCAGAGCAAGTGAGTCCCTCGGGAACCACCTGCTCTACAAAACCCAAGAAACCTTCTCAGATCTGAAACCCTCTGGGTGTTTTCTTCAGCTGGAGTATTCCACTTCCACCATCTCCCTGTGCCCTGCTGCTTCCAGCTATGGTAACCTGTTCAGGATTTTATAAGCCCCAGAATAAGGTAGCAGGAACAAGTCAGTAGCAATTGCTACTTTGAGAAAGAAGGTGTCAAAGAGAAGCAAATTTGGCCCCTGTCCCATGAAATCCATGTTTCAGGGAGTTTGCCCTAAAAATGTACCAATTTAAGTCAAGTCAAAAGAATCACTCACTACAACTACCTGAAAGGAGGTTACAGAAGGGTGGGGGTTGGTCTCTTGTCCCAAGTGACAAGTGATGGAAGAAGAGGAAATGGGAAAATTGGAAATTGGAAATTGGTAAACTCCCGCTCAAGTTGCTTCAGGGGAGGTTCAGATTGGATATTAGGAAACATTTCTTCACTGAAAGGGCTGTCAGGCATTGGAACTGGCTGCCCAGGGAGGGTGTTGAGTCACTATCCCTGGAGGGATTTAGATGATGTGTGGATGTGGCATTTAGGGACAGGGTTCAGTGACTGACTCAGCAGTACTAGGTTAATGGATGGACTTGATTATCTTAAAGGTCTTTTCCAACCTAAACAATTCCATGATGCTATGGGGGGAAAAAAATATCTCTAATACAAAGTAGTACAGAAAGTACTGATTTTCCTCAGGGTGTTTAGAGGTACAGGCACCTTGCTCAGTAGAAACTTATGGTCAGTGCTAGAGCATGAAAAAATGAGAGATATATACCTAAAGTGCGCTGGCAGTGCTCCATGGCAGTGTATCAAAACCGAAGGAACTTACTGTATTTTCACCCAACCCATGGCATTCAGTGTAGAGTTAACACATACATAAATCAGTGTAGCACACATTAAAAGTGCTGATGGATTTGAAAATCAAGATTAAATATAAAGCCAGAATCCTATAGCAAATTGTAAATGCATTCAACAAAGCTTGCCTGTGATTCCAAACTTCAGCTTTACAGTAAACATAGAAAAATACATCAGCAATAGAACAGTATGACAATAGTTGTGCTATAGCAAAAGAGGAGCAGAAGGAACTTGAGAGGTTATCCAAATCACCCTGGTCCCAAAGAGTCAATGACACATTTACCAGCCCCACAGGTGCTGTTTAACCTGTATGTAAAAACCTCCAGTTGCTGCAATTTAAGCTGTGCACTTCTTGTCCTACAGATATGTCAAAGAGGTGGTTCTCTTTCTCTTTAGAGATATTGCCAACAATTTGAAGGCTGTTATCAGTCCTCCATTCTTTACACTCTGCTGACCCAGCTAGTTCAGTCCTCTTGTGGAGCCCGTGTTGTTGATATCTGTGGTGGTGTTCTCCTCTGCATTCCCTCCAGCTGATTCACATTTTCTTTGAAGTGCAGCATATGAAACTGAGATTAGAGCTGCAGCAGCATCCCTTCCAGTGCTGACCAGAGCTGGAGGAATAGTATATTTATATTGCAGGCTGAACAGCTGTCTGTATTTTCCACTGTAACATTTACCTCTTTTTTTATTTTTCGTCATACAGACAGTTGACTCATTGAACCTGCAATCCATTGAAATCTGAACTCTTTTCTGCCTATTTACTGAAAACTAAGTATTTGCCATTAGACATTTCTGTATATGGCTATTTCTACTCAAGTGTACTACCTTGCACTTTTTCTTGTCGCAACTGACCCTCTGTGTTTTCAGACCATGCCTCCCATTTGGGGAGACTGCTTTAAATTTCCAGTCCTTTCCTTCATCATGTTAGCAGTCCCTTACAGGTTCATACCGGCTGCACAAGCATACATATTCTAGTCCATCACCCAAATCATCAGTGGGAACACAGAACAGAGTTATGGCATCATTATAGCATCTCTTTGTAGCATAGAGTAATAATTAGTATTGTAATCCAGAAGAAAATCTAAAGCCGTGACCAGTAACATTTACAGGTGGTGCAAACAGTGACATCCTAAATAATGACAAGTCACTTATACAAGGAGATCTAGATCATTTTGTAAACCGGATTCATCTGAGAAGTATGAATTTTAATATGCCAAAATGCAAATCAGAAGCATCTTTGGAAATGAAGAATGCAGGTCACACCTGTGGGATGAGGAAGTGTGTTTTGGAAATCGTGACACTCAGACTTAGCCCACTGAAAAGTGATCTTGAAGCAAAACAGCAGCAGGGCATAACAACAACCCTTGTATAAGTAAGCAGTGAATCATGAAGCAGAAAAAACACCCAAGGAAAGGATGTCTTAAAGAGTCAGAACGTCTCCTACATAAATACTTCCCAAGTTAAAATTAAATTGACAATTCAATTTTTAAAAGGCCAGCAAGGTGCTTCTTTCAGATACCTTTCCACCTGCAAGATATCATTTGATACCATATGTATGTCAGTGGCCGTGATCTGCAGCGTCAACATGATGGCTTAGTCAACGCAAGGAGTGGAGACGTTTGTGCTGTTGTCAAACATGAGGGTAGAATTCAGATTTTTGTCTTCGAGGTGCCAGATGGATGTGTGGGACAAGGAACAAAATGCTGTGGTCCCCAGAGGAGCGTGCAATAATCCATTTCAAACTGTCGAAGTCTTAGCCTGTAAGTGCAGAAACTGCACAAACCAGTGGTTTCCATTTCTGAATGTTTTGAACCAGGAAGCCTTCTTGTGTAGCCCAGTTTGCCATACCTCTGATCAGAGATAACGCTTATCAGTTAAGAACCGGTATGGCTCTACAGCTGCAGAGCTGGGGCTGAGCACTCTGTTCTGCAACCACTAATATTGCACAGTTGAGTAGAGACTGCTGAGGTGGAGTCACTCACCCAGGTGAAAACTGAAGAACTGAATGAAGTTCTTCAGTGCCTGAACCAAGATTCAGGGCAATCCCATTGCTGAAGCTTTGACACAGACCACCGGAGCAGCAGGAAAAACTGCTAGCAGAACGTATCTTCTAAGGCTTCATCAAAATTAAGTACCTTTTTATTTTTAATTCCTTGCTAATAGCTTCCACGAGCAGGAAGAAAGATGGCAGGAAGAAAGACAGCAGGTACAGACCCTGTGCAGCAGCATTCCTGAACAAAAACTGAAAGCAGAGCAGGAGTCAGGCTTCTACTACAGTCTGGCAGGTAGGCAATGTCAGACCGTTCCACTCGTCTCACCCATCCCGTTAACTCCAAGGATGGATGGCTGTGATCCTTCAGAGGCTGGTGTGAGACCCTTCCTACACTGATGGCCACGGTTATACCAGGTTATGCAAAGTTGCACTATGAACACTGTCTCTTTTGAAGACGGCATCGCAGAGAAGACCGTTTATCTGAAGCTCACAAGCAGTTCCATCCAAGCAGGCTTTGGGATCCAGTGCCCTGGAGCAACCTTGGAGAATTTCAAGAAGCTGGGAGACTTCTTTTTGCTGGTCTGTACGAAGAAAGAACTCCTGAGACAGTTTTCCCTAGCTGAGGTGTAGCTCTGAAATCTCCTTCATTTTCACATTTTTAATGTCTCACTCCCTGAACTGGTCCCCTACAGCACAGTACAGTTCTAACTACTTTCTAATATATTTAAATGAATGCAATGGAAGTGTGGCTACAGTGCAATTAAAGTGCCATTTCTGTTCATTTTAAATGTCAGTGTAATTAAAGTTCACGGATAATAATATTCATAAATCTGTAGAATTTCCTATGGATTTTTTCAGGCTCCCCATTTAATATTTCTGTAGATTTCCATATGTGAAAACTTTGGCTACTGTTATCACTAGTGCTTGGTTAGTTGCGGTGCCTCTGTACTCACAGGAGCACTATCTTTGATCTAAGGCTTGCCTGAACTGAATATCTGCTGCAGGCTGATATGTGGACTTACTTGTTCATAATTTTTTGTGAAAAATCACCTGACATTTTACAGCTCTTTAATCTGGAAATGACTTTATTGAGATAGAGGGATAGTGCATCCCCATGCATGCTGGAAATGGATGAATATCCTTAAGGAACAGCAGCTGCACCTGCAGTGGTCTCCTCCTGCTTTCACACAGGGCTACACCAGTGATAGGCATCATACAGCCTGATGTTCCGTGTGCTCTGCTGTTTTGGAGGGGTTCTGGCTGCCTTGTACCCTCCCTCCATCATGGCCAGAGCAGAGCTAGCCTTGGCTCCAGCCTGAAAAGCCCTGGAAACTCTTGTTTGCTTCCCTGGTGAAAAGCAGGAGAATCTTCTCCTCTGGAGACAGCAAAATATTTTACATGCAGGAATTTTCAGGATTCCCCCGAATCCTAGCTAGGGTACAAGAGGGCATCTTGGAAAGGGAAAGCCAAGGCTCACATTTACAGGGCCAAGACACTGAAGCAGCAAGATGTTCTGGGTGGGTTGTAAGGAGATTATCACAGCTTTCTCATCACCATCCTACGACCTACAAGTGCACCTCCCTGCCTCTGGTAGTGCTGCAGCTTTGGACATACTCTTAAAAAAATCAAAAGCAAGGGTTCTTATAGACTGTACATGCCAATGGAACATAACACACACACACACACCCCAAAAAAAAAAGAGGAAACCACGTTAACTCAGCTAACAGCATACCTCAGGCAAGTGTAGAGCCACTTCCATCCCCAGCACGGAGAGAGGTCTGGAAGAAGACAGGCACAGAAGGTTTTCTGTGCAAGCACAAACTTCTCTACATCACCTTAGAAAGCTTTTTCAGCTTTGTCCAACTCTGGGTTTGTCCAATATTTTTACTTCTCACATATTTTAACTTTCTGTATTTAATGCTACACACCAAAATATAACTGACACTACCCTCATAGTTCTGCTCATCAAACAATTAAGGATGATTAATTAAACCTACCACAATCTTCCACAAAGTATGAAGTTACCTTCATGCTATTGCAGCTATATACTACTTTATGGGAAGTTATGATGATTCATGTCTGACATAAAATCAGCCGAGCACCTCACTGACATATGGCTGCTGACTAGGGACACGGTGCTCTTAGACCTGGAACTGTTTCCTAGAGACATTTTTTCCACCATATGTTTCTCCATGCTTTGGCAAAAGACCCACACTCCTTGCTTTTAGATTGTAAAACACGCAGGAAGCTGCTGTGTTAGGCTGACAACCCTCATCAGCCCCCATCCACCTTTCCTTCTTCTGCTCACTCTTTCGCTACTCAGAGTATGGTGAAAGAGGTCTGTATTCCCTCTCCAAATGGCCACTAAAAAGCTTTGATTAACTAGAAGAGTAGCCGGGTTCCTCAAAATGGACAGAGCAATGGGAAAGCATTTAAGTCCGTGAGTACAGAAATTGCATCACCCATTTCAGAAAGTAGCTGATATCCTACTGCCAGGGATTTTTCAGCAATACTTACATTAGTTAATTCACCCCAACAATCATTCAGCACCTTCCAGCACCATTCTGAAATACATCTTTTCTTTTGAGAAACTCCAAATCCTCCCAAGGGGCACAAAGAAGGGGCAGCTGGGTCCTCCTCTCCCCAGTAAGAGAGTACAGCCCAACTGCACAAATCAAAGCTTTTCACAGTGGTGCCTTCTGCGTATTCATTATTTTTTATCTTGTGCCAGCTCTGCTGGGACACTGCTGACACCCATGGCACTAAACCACCTGTATGGGGGTCTCATGTGTCAGAACCCAAAACCGGTCACTGGATGGCCTGCTGCAGAAACAGGTCTGCGAGAAGTGTCTGCTTGTTTGTGTCTCACCCTCCTCAGGAGTGTGGCTCTCAAGTTCGCTGCGTGCATATCAATGTGCTTGCGGCAGGCTGATGAGGTTCAGCATCAGCGTACTTCCTCACTGAAAGCATCTGGGAAATGGCTGTCACTGACTTGCAAAAAAAACCAGAGGGAAATGGGATAAAACAAAGAGAATGATGCGGGTTATTTAACTGGACCATAAACCGCTTAATCATGTTGCCTTCCTAGTGCATAAAAGTCCCAGAAAACTGAGGGGTTTATTCCAAAATAGCGTGGTTGACAGGAAAGTAGTTTCATTGCCACGGCAGAATTCATTTCCCCTAAGTCTGGCTGTCTAAAACGCAGGTGTCTCACTGTCTCCGGCCCCTCTGCAAACAGCAGAGAGCTAGGTACTTCAACATGGTTCGAAGGGGTGAGGGTCTTGAGCCTGGTGGTTTGGAACCTCTTCTGTAGATACCTGCCAAGCGGACACAGCCCGGTTTTGGGGGGCAGAAGTGAGTTATCTAGGGTAAACCAGCTTGGATGCACTGACACAGGTTTCCCATGTTGTCTCGAAGTCACTTCTCAGGCAGGAACATGCCGGAGCCAAAAACCTTGAGCAACACCTTCACCTGTCCATGCATCAACACTCCCACGGCAATGCCAGTGGGTTATTAGCAGGCGAGGGTTATGCCGGGTGGGCAGGTGGCTCAGCTGCCTGCCCTGGGACGATGCCCTGCTCCATTGCCTGCCATCCCCCCAGGACCCCTGTACTTGCTGCAGAACAGTCACGTTGCAATAGCATCTCTCTGAGCTGCAGTGTCTGGAAAAGACGGCGGAGATCAGAAAGCGAATTTAGGAAGCTTGGCCAACACCACAAGGAAGGAAATGCTAGGTTTTATGGGCTAAAGAGAAATCCTTCAGGGAGACAGCCTTTTTGCATCATAAATAATGAACGTGCATCCTGCTACTAAAGCAGACACCTATGGAACACCTTATACAGCCTTACAAAACAAAGTATTTTTGGTAGCCTGCTTCGTCCTGTAGTAATGCCAAAGGGAAAAAGAAAATTGTAGACAGACAAAATGACTTGTACACATTTTCCCTGGAGTCTGCTGCATCCCAAGAGAATTTTTCTTTCTAATTTAATAAAGAAAGTCTGAATTCATAAACAGCTCCTTGAACTAAATTTCTCCTTTGCTGAACTTACATTCAGCCTCGCTACCTATGTCTCTGATCTTGGTTTAGGATGACGCTTAATTCAGATCTGTCCAAAAAAGAGATAGCTCCGTAATTGCTTATGCAAAGAAAACCTTATCTGTTTCAAGCATAAAGTCTGATGGAAGAGAAAATTTACAGTTACAGAGGGCAAAATATATTTTGTCCTTATTTGGGCTGGTTTAAGCTTTGGGAAATGAAACACAGGGGGGCTGTTTGTTTGTTTGTATGTTTTGCTCTGGGAATGCAGCACTTAAAACAATTAGTCATCTCAGAGAAATTAAACAGAAGAAGTAACTATGACTGTGAAAAAGGTATTATTCATGCCCACATTAACCAAAACACTCTTTTTATTATAAATAAAAAAAAAAAAGAGCTGTCATTTGATTTGAGAGCTTATTGGGTCTATGAAATGCAAACAACTTGGGGATTTTCAGCTCTCGTGCCCTTCACGGGCAGGGAAGGACAGTGCACATGGCCGATCAGGAGAACCGCCCACTCCATGTGGAAGTAATACGGTCAGAGAATGGAATATGTGCAGCAGAAAATGGCTCTGCCAGGGCACTGCAACAGCACTGCGTTTCAGTGCATTCATCACGAGTGACAGGCAGCATACTTGCACAGCTCACAATATTAATATTCTGACCTTAACGTGCACATTAATGTTCTCCAGAGACCCAGCCACAGTGAGTTTATAGCTTAGGCTAACCTTCCCTCTTAAACCCACACCCTCTCTCCCACAACACAAAGTCGGAGGGCTGTCAGCACTGACCAAGGCAGGGATCCCCCAGCAACAACTGGGCAAGGTGGAAGAAGGCAAGCGAGGCCGGGACCTCCCCTTTCAGGGGCACATCTTGCCTTCACTGGGACAGAGCCATGGGGGCACAGGCTGGCTCTGCAGCAGGACCCGGAGAAGCATGAGCATGCAACATGTGCACCACAGAGAGCCTGGCTGGCTTGGAGCTCCACGCTCACCCTAAAATCCTGTGACTCGCACACAGCGTTTGGTGTGGATTAGTCAGGCGTACCAGGACATTGGTTGGGCTACAAGGGTCAATTAGGTTGCAAAATCCGTCTCTGACATCCCACTCACCCAAGGGCAAGCCTAAGGTCACTCCCTTGTACACCTCACAAGTCTGTCCCACAGAAGGTGAGTCTGCCAGGGAGGACAGGTCCTCCCGTTTGTCAAATGCGGACCCCTCTGTTCCTGTCCGTTGTGGAAAGGACAGACTTTGGGGCTGACCCAACAGCCTCCCTTTGGCTCCTCTGAAGCCAGAAGAAGACCTCCCATCAAACTCCACCCAAGGATGACACCAGGCACTGCTGAAAGTGTCCATGCACAGATGGAGACCACAAGAAAGGTCAGTTTTTTTCAGATATTTACATTTTCAGGGGTTATTCAGGGGTAGTATTGAAAAAGCATCAGTCAGGAACAAGGAAAAGTATGACAGAGAAGAACAAGACCCCGTTGTGTTAGGGGCTTTCCAAATGCAAAGAAGCCACAGTCACTATGCCAAGAGCTGGGATTATGAAACATTAATGGCCCGTCTCTGGATTTCTTGTCACTGATCTTTTGGTTGCAGTGGCCCATGAATCCTCATTAAATGCTGCGTGTGTCATGCAGAGCTCGTATTCAAAAGGATGCTACTAAATCACACAAAGGCTCTAACCACTGCTGTGGAAAAAAAAGATTTGTTCCCGCTCCACATCATCTGATGCTCCAGGCATGCTTGGGGAAGCCCTGGCCTGCCTGGCAGACAGCAGCTTCTCTGCTTTTGTAAGTTAAATATTACAGAACTTTCCCTTGAAAAGAAATACCTGTCTACTTTTGGTAAATTTTAACTTCAGCACTTCAGCTCTGTGTTTTCCTTAAAGTCATGTTAAAACCTTTACAATTCTTGCTTTGGATGGCCAAGAGAAAACTTCGGTCTTTGAGAAAAAAACAAGCTCAACTTTTTCCTGCTGCATTTGAAGCTTCCAGATGAAGAAAGATAAACACTTGCCCCATGACAAGGGACTCTTCAGGAGATGGCAACTTGCCTCATCTGTGGTTCTGCTGCTCCTGGAAACCTGTTTATGTCTGCGATGCAGAAATACCCAAGATCCTGTGAAAGAAAGAAGCTGGGGACAGATAATGCAATGCATCAGGGTTTTATAAAAGCATTCTGCACATGCACAGTCCGTGCTGTCCAACAGCAGAGTATCACATGCCAGTACGGAGCTATTGCAGCACCAGCCTCAAAGGTGTGGGGTTACATTT